>NW_027187419.1:89968031-90036939 GCF_028583685.1 Petaurus breviceps papuanus | reverse complement strand
AGACTCCTTTGTAACATATGCATTGGTACAACTTCCCAAATCTAGGGGGCGGGGGGGGAGGGGAGATAATATGCAAACAATATGTGTGAAGAAGCTAGGAAAGAATACCAGGGAGGCATTAGAATTAAAAGGACTTGAAAAACCCTTCTTGTATAAAGTGGAATCCTAGTTGTGTTTTGAAAGAAACCAGGAAGTTCAAGAGGGAAAGTTGGAGAGAGAAAGTTCCAGGGATAGAGCACAGTCAAAGAAAACACCCTAAATTGAGAGATTGAGCATCTTGTGTAGGGAATATCAAGAAGCCCAGCATCATTGGACTGAAGAGTACATATGGAGTCATAAGGAAGCTGGAATGGTGGGGGTTAGGAGGGTAGGTTATGATGGACCTTGAATACTAAATGGAGGATTTTATATTCAATTCTCAGGGCTATAGGGAACCACTGAAATTTACTGAATAGAGGGTGACTTACTCCTTAGGAAAACCATATTTCCAGCTGAATGGAAGATGGATTTGAGTGGGGAGAGACTTGTGGAAGATCGACCAACAAGAAGACATTGTAATAGTACAGGTGTGAGGAAAAGCTGACTGGCACAAGGGTGGTAGCAGTGCCCAAGGAAAGAAGGGGGTGTATATTGCAAAGTTGAAATCCATAAGCCTTGGCAATAGATTGGATATGAAGGGGTGAAAGACAATGAAGAGTAGAGGATGACAGCTAGATTGTGAGCCTGAGCAACTGTGCAGATAACAGTCCCCTAAATAAATGGTACCTAAAGGGGAAGATTTGAAAGCAGAAGCATGTTGGAGAAACGTTAATGAGTTCAATTTTGGATATACTGAGTTATGAGGTCTGTAGAACATCTAATTTGAGATGTCTGATAGGTTGCTAGAAATGTGAGACTAAAGGACAAAGAACCAAAAAATCTATTTGAAAATACTTAGTGTTGGGGAGGATAGGTGGCACAGTGAATAGAGCTCCAGCCCTAGAGTCAGGAGGACATGAGTTCAAAACATGTCTCAGACACTTAACACTTACTAGTCGTGTGACCTTGGGCAAGTCACTTAACTCCCATTACCCTGCCTTCCCCCCTCCAAAAAGAAAAAAAAAGGAAATAGTTAGCTTCCTCCTGCCCAAACATAATTAATGCTGGAAAGTTTTATGGTTTTTTCCTTGAATGTTTGATATTTAGAAAACATAAATGTCTCTATTTTTACATGATTCCTGAAGATCTAAACATTTGTAAATAATTCATATGCTTTATAACATCTGATAAAAGGAGTGCTAAGTGTCACAGCAGGTAAAAAACACTCAAAATCTTGCCTCAGACCATTAGTATTGTGTGATCCTAGGTAAGTCACTTAACCTCTCCAAGACTTGGTTTCCTTAGGTGTAAAATGTAGTAGCTCTTATAGGGTTGTTGTGTGAATAAAATGAGATAAAATGTATACAGTGCTTTGTAAACATTAAAGCACAATATAAATGTTATTGTTATTATAAAATAACTGTATTTCTCCTCCTACCCCATCATTAAAACTGAACTCTTAGAAGGAAGTCTTTAGTTACTACTTCTTAATTCTTTTAATTAGAAATCATGGACTCAAATTTTACTTTTCCAATGCTTATATTTGGGTGTATATATATATATATATACATATATATATAAATAATGTATACATATTATATATAGAGTATATATATTATATATTCTACTCAAAAGTAGTACCTCTCATTTCCGTTCTACAGTTGTTTCCTGATATTTTTCTAGGCAAGGAGCTGGTTATTAATATTTGAGAATAATGCAAAAGGTTTGGGTTGATGTCTTGACTTTGACACGTTAGCTATGTGACCGTGAACAAGTCAATTCAATTCAGTTAGATTCAATAAACTTTTTTTTTTTAATAAGCAATCGGGGTTAAGTAACTTGCTCAAGGTTACACGGCCAGTTATTTCTGGGTGTGGTGCTGAGTATCTGAGCCCAGGTTTGATCCAGGTCATCCCGACACTGGAGCCGGTGCTCTTACTCACTTAGCCACCTGGCCGCCCCTCAATAAACTTTTTTTTAGCACCTACTATGTGCCAGGTACTATGCTTACTGCTAGGGATACAAAAAAAGGGGCAAAAACCAGTCTCTGCCATTAAGGAGTTTACAATCAAATGGGGAGGGGGACAACATACAAACAAATACATACAAAGCAAACAATATAAAGGATAAATAGGAAATAAAAGAGAGAAAGCAGAGGAAATAAGAAGGGTCAGGACTAAACAACTCTTTTAAGATGATAAATTAGAAACAAGTTGCTATTTTGCCTTCCAAGATGAAGTTTCTGAATTGGGGCTTCCTTATATCATACTTTGAAGTATTATATCTGAAATCATACTTTGCCCTTTTCTTTTGTCTTTTTTTTTTCCCATTTGAACTCAGGTCACTGTGTCCCTGGGAGGTGAGATTTGGTGAGATTTCACTTTATCTTACCCTCACCTAGGTACTCCTAGGTACTCATGTTCCAACCCTTCTAACTATTCTTAGATTGGTGAGTTTTCTTCTCATTTTACTCAGTCATAACCCCACCATGCCACTTTATAGATATCTGTAAGAGATGCTGCCTGCATACAAGTCTCCTTATCTGTCTTCTTCCACTTATCCCTGTTTTCAAACTCTCTCTTCTTTGTGTGTATTCTTTTTCTCTGTTATTATGTAAGCCCCTTGAGGGGAGCAACTGTTTTACTT
Source organism: Petaurus breviceps papuanus (assembly GCF_028583685.1). Taxonomy (NCBI): domain Eukaryota; kingdom Metazoa; phylum Chordata; class Mammalia; order Diprotodontia; family Petauridae; genus Petaurus; species Petaurus breviceps. Next base: position 90,034,215 of record NW_027187419.1, on the reverse strand, counting down.
ATTTGTATTTGTATTACTAGCACTTAGCTCTTATCCTGGCACACAGTAAATACATTTTTTTATCCATTCATCTAGTTGCCCCACACTGTTTGCCAACTTTTCCTCCCATTAATTATTTAGCAAATTAACTTTTAAATTCATGCTATCATACAAATAGTTTTATTCAAGTTTCTTTTATTAATGGTGAATAAAAGAAGGACCTTATTACAATTAGAAACATCTTAATTTTCTTAGCCGCAACTGGTTTTCTGCTATTTTTTTCTTCTGAAATGACTCTTCAACTCAACATTAGAACCTTGTCCTATGACCCAGATGAACTGGACAATATGAGAAAACCTGCTGAACCCCAAAAGAAAGAGAGTCAAAGGTTTGTTTATAGACAATGACACTTTCCTTTCTGTGGGTTTTACCTTTTTTCATCATGTTTGAAATTCTGCTGTAATGGAATACAGATTAGAAGCCCATGGCAGAAAGCAGCAGAGATTTAAATATGATATGGTATACAGACACAGAAAAAAAGAAAATGTGTGAAAAAATGAAGTGACAAGATTATTTTGATAGCTTGTTTGTTTGAGGTTATTGGAGTAGCTTGTGCATTGCAATTAGAGATGGACCTACCAATTGGTTTGAATAAAATAAGTCTTACTGAATTTTCACTTATATCACAAAGAAAAAAAAATAAGCAGTTTGGTAATCAACTTGATGTTCAAAATAAAGTTTCACACAGATCTGTTTGTTGCCTGTTGTTAGGACAAGAGTCAAAAATGCTTCAAGACTGTAAAAGTGCCACTCATGCACAATTTTCAACCCAATTTTAACTTATCAATTCTTGATATCTTGTGAGAAATATTTTGTATCCTGGGATTTGTGGCCCAATTTTCTGACCAAACAAGTTCAAATAATTTCTAAAAAACCTTCTGATAAGCAACTTTGGAGTTGTACCAAAGTCCAAACATTTTGAGAATCTGTGCTTTGGGTATTAATTAAATTCTTGCCTGCTTGAGTATTCACTACATTCTTGCCTGCTAGCAAACCAGTGCACTTCCTCTGTTGTCCTCAATAAAGTCAACTTATGGTTATCCCTATGGGAGCTGTGCACTTTCAATTGCCATCCAGGTGTTTCTGAGCCAAATTCTTACACATCACCCTACCATTAGTTACTGTGTGCTCAAAGAATCTAAACAGATTTATCATTAGTTTAATTAAAGCATAATCAAAAAATAGAATAGAATATGTTTCAAATGCCCTTTGAATAATGCAGTGGTAGAAATGTAGCCGGAGGAGGTAGAGATCCCCAAAGTAATCCAGTCCAAACCCCTCTCTACAAAATGAGGAAAGGATAAGTTGTTTGCCCATGACTTATACAGTTTGTGAATAGAGATGGTACTTAAAACCTAGACCTCCTGACTCCTACTCTAGTGCTCTAAGTGCCCCACCCTGTATTTTGTGTTAGCTTCTTCACTTACTTCTTCCTTTTAGCAGATAATCAAGAGGTGACATATGTTTTTGGAGCAGATGTATTTAGATAGAAAGATCAACATATTCTTGAGAGAGGCTGAAAAGAATGTCAATTTTCATGCATGTCAGAGTAAAAAGAATGTTGTGCTCAGGATATCAGCCTGATAAGTTATTTGATTCTGTTAAAAGAATTGATATCACATGTATTTAGGGATTTAGCTACCAGTATCTGGTCTCCAATTGTAAATTTGTATTTATGGATAATTAGATAGCCAGCATTTTCCTCCACATGGTACTCATAAAAGGGAGTCACAAATGACAAGCATCCCTTAAATGCAAGTTTCAAGATAAATTGTAGTCAGTATAGCTTCAGCCCTGCTCTAAAGTCTCACACACAGGGATTACTGATGGTCACAATGGTGACTATGAAGCCTTTCTAGATCATGAAGTATCCTCAGAGACAACAATAGAAGATTTCATATGGACCATTATAGGTTTATTTATTTATTTATTTTTTGGAAATTGGTAATCCACACAAGGCATTAATGATAGATCTGCTAACTAGAATATGCCATTCTTTGACAGTTCTTTGAAAATGGAGTTTAAAAGGATCTTTGATTTCAAGGTAGAAGAGGATTTGGAAATGAACCAAGAATCAGGGGTAGGGAACTTTCAACCCTGAAGCCACATGTAGCCCTCAGGGTCCTCGAGCGAGACCCTTTAACTGAATCCAAACTTCACTGAAAAAAATTTGTGTCTGTGTGTGTGGGGGGAATACAATGTGACTAGTTTATTAAGTTACCGATAAAGTTCACATAGCATTGAAATTGGTTAAATGGTTGAACTATTCTGCTTTATTTTTTTTTCTTAATATTAAATCACTTAAGGAAGACTTAAAAAAACAGACAAAATTGTAGGAAATCAGAGGAATTTACTTTTGACATTTTTTAAAAAGTTGAAATGGTCAAATGTCTTATCATTTAACAAATGTGCTCTGTGAAGTTTGGATTCAGTTAAAGGGCCAAATTTAGGGACCTAGAGGGTCACATGTAGGTTCCCCACCCCTGTCCTAGGTTAATCACCTCATTTTGAAGCTGAAGAAACTGAGGCCCAGAGGAGTTAGATGACTTGGCCAAAGGCAGACATGGAATACTAAGGAACAAACTAAGGACCTAAAGAACTCCTTTTACTGTACCATACTATTTTATAATATATGGATTCTAGTTGGTTTCCTCAAGGCACACAGTTCTTATGTTGTTATTGTTTTGTTTTCCCCCCAGTCATTTACTACGAAAGGAGAAAGTTAAATTTTGTCTGGCATCTCCAGACCATCAGATGCTTTTTTCTCATTGTCTTTCAATTGTGTTAGATTTCTCCACCAGCCTATGGGGACTCACTTATGTACTGTTATTTGCCAGAGTCCAATTAGATTACCTATTGGATGGCAGCCAACCAAAGTTGAATGTGGTAATTACACCTGAAATCTCAGATTCAACTTCAGAAGAATCTGACTGAACAGGACTAAGCCTTCTTTTTGCCTATTAAAAATACTACCTCATTCAACCTGATTACATTACCTGAAACTGCTGAAAATAACTTTGATTTTTGTGTGTGAGAGAAATGTATGATTTGGTAGTGAAATGTAATAATGGATGTACTGAAATTCAAGTGACATGTAGAATACATTACTGAAATTTACCTAACATCTTCAAAGATCAGTGGTTATAACTTCTGTATAAGAAATTGGAAATAAAATTTTCGTTATTCATGCCCCTAGAATTAAGGATTAAAAGGACAAACTCTGTTTCTTTACTCCAAGCATGTTTCCTTATATGTCTTTCATTTCCATTATTGTTTCCATTTGCTACTCACCAATTTTGGCAGTAAAATTTTTTTTTATATATACCCATTTCCCTGGGGTAAACAAACAAAAAGCTTGTGAAAGAACATACAGATAAAGTTTATCTGAAAAAATAAAATTGTGATTTGATAAGCTTCTTTTCTGAACTTTCTCGTCAGAGGTTTAATTTAGTATTTGTTTTTCCTGTCTTTCTGTCTCTGGGGAGAAAATAATGCTGCTCCTGGCATAGGTTTTTATACCTTGATTTATCTATCATTTTATTTCAGTGTTTATTAAAGTATTTACCAAATAAACTATTTTTCATAAATTTACCTCTCTGTCATGGAACTATAGTATAAATCTTTTTTTCCCCTTACATTTACATAATTTTCTCTGCAGCATATACTTCCCATTTCCCATTGAATCTATTTGAATCCAAAGGGTGAATATTTGTTTTTCACTTAAGAGAATGGAGTCAAGAATAAGATTCCATTTTCCTTCAGTATTACCACTCACCTCTTAAAAGTTGAAATCCTTCAGCTTCTGTAAAATCTATTACATACGTAATTTTATGTTTGTTTGGGGGAGGCATAGAATGTCACTACTTTATTAAATTACTGATTAAGTTCACATAACATTGAAATTGACTAAATGGTTGAACTATTCTGCTTTAATTTTATTTTTAATATTATATCACTTTAGGAACACTTTAAAAAAGCTTCAGACAAAACTATAGGAAATCACAGGAATCTACTTTCGTTGTTTTTTGTTTTAAGTTGAGATGGTGATGTCTTCTTATTTAAACTACATACAATAATGTACTCATGATTGGTGAAAGTTTGAATTATTTAGAATTACAGAATGCTAAAGCAAGAAGATAGCCAAGAAATCAATCTGATCTAGTGTTTTCATTTTAGACACAGGGAAACTGAGTTATGGAGCAGTGGTCTGCCTAACATCCCAAACCTATCTTATTTGAACCATTTTTTATTTGGAAGGAACCTTCAGAGTTCATCTGCCCCTAGTGGCAGACATAGTACCTAGAAAAGTTCCCCTTCCATACCAGGAGCAATATACTGTCCCTAGAGTTGTCACTCTTTTTAATTTGTAAGAGACATCATTTCCATTTTCAGGGAAATTTCATCTACTTGTCTCTCTCTCTTTTACCCTTGTCCCAATGTTATTTTCTATAAGAGACATTAAATCTCTAAAATTCTTTATGAGTTATCAAAAGTACTCTTTTATTCCATGAAAACATAAGTAACATTTTTGCCAAGTAAATCAATCATCAACGGATCAAATTTAAGTTGAAAGTAAGAGCTCTCAGTGTCGGCAGACTTCTGAACTGACTCGGTATATTCTCAGCTTTCTGTATAATTGAAAGGGAATGGATACACACACAGATGTATACACACATATGTGTGTGTGTGATAACTCCAAAGTCCTTTGTATTTCATTTTGAAATGCAGTATATTCCTTTAGCAATCTTTTTAACTTTTACTTTCATTTTATTTAAGCTATTATTAAAAGATAAAACTAAAAGTAGTCACTGAGAAATTCAGTGATTAAGCAACTAGTGATAGGGGAATATACTCCCCCAAAAGCTAACAGGAAGGTAAAAAGTAGAATGAAGATAAAAAATTAACCCCAGCCAATCTAAATAAGGATAATTAAGATATCACTGTATATTCAAAATTACACATTAAACTTGAATGTATCTCTTAAAGGAAATACCACTGAATCCAAGCAGAAACTATGTTCTATTAGTTTTTATCTTAAATTATAAGTTTCACTAAATAACCTAGTTTAACAACTATGTTCCAGTATTTGTCATTTTCTGCTTAGTATAAATGCCTAATAAATAAAATAAAAAAATATATGTATGGCCTTACAATGAAGTGCACAATTATATTAAAGTTTTTTTTAAGGAACTTAAGGACTTACTGGCATGTTTAATTTAAGCTGTCAGATATTCAAGGAATTTCTTCATTTATACATATACTATTTGTCCTAGAATGTTGCTTATATGTGGCTAAGATTTCAAAACCCATGAGCTTACTTTAACATCAGTATGTCAATAATCCTTGGTATGTCAATTTCAAAGCAACATAATTTGGTATATAAAAGTTGTGTGTGTGTGTGTGTGTATGTGTGTGTGTGTGTGTGTGTGTGTGTGTGTGGTATTATCTGTTTTGGACACTACACAAGTAATATGCAAGTGATGCCAAATCATCCTGTATTGGTCAGAAAAACAAAGTCACTTTACATTCCAAGTTCTCCACATTCTCCCACTAATAGAACTGGATATGAATACCCTAATTTGTGAGCTACATAACTCCTTTGTTTCTTTGCAATAGATGCTGTATGAAACTGCCCTTCATATCTAAAAGACAGTGTTGCTTCTCTATAATACAGCCCATTATATACCATTCCAATGTAGGGCTTTTGTAGTCTGGCTCAGAACTCCATTCATGTCCATTCTAATAAAGACTCCTTTGTAACATATGCATTGGTACAACTTCCCAAATCTAGGGTTCCTTGGGGGTGGGGAGAAACCATACTAGGAAGAATAGTGAAATGTTTGGAAAGGTAGGTATTTTATTCATAAACAGACTAAAGGTGGTGATAAAAAGAAGTTATTCTATTTGCAGTGAGTGAAAGGCTTTGTATAACTAATTTTTGAGTGAGATGTTGACTAAAGTATCTCTCTTCTCATTTCTTAAAGGTGTTTCCTTATTTATTATATCTTCACACCCTTTGGCCCTTTTTTTAAGGTAAGGAACTTATGTATCTCTGTTTTTTTATTTTTTTGGAGGGGGGAAGGCAGGGCAATTGGGGTTAAGTGACTTGCCCAAGGTCTCACTGCTAGTAAGTGTTAAGTGTCTGAGGCCAAATTTGAACTCAGGTCCTCCTGACTGCAGGGCCAATGCCTCTATATACTGCGCCACCTAGCTGCCCCAACTTATGTATCTCTGGAGACCAAACATTTCCATAAGCTACTTTCTATCAAATAAAACATTTGTAGGCACACAAAGATTTTTGGGTTTCAGAGTTAAGGTTCTCAACCTTATCTATATAATGTTGTGGAGGAGATTGAATTCGATTTTTAAAGAAAAGGCATTTTTATCCAATTTCATGTAATATCTAATTTGATTCTGTGTCATTTTCCCTTTCTGTTACAGAAGAAAAAAATTTCCATAGTAGAAGAAAGTCAAACTAGAGATTATATTAGGCTGAGGCAAATGGTATTCACCTTTTATAGTCCCTATGTTTTATAATGAAGATACTTCATTGAAACAATGATGCATACTTCAAGAGTTCCCTGGAGAGCCTTGAATCCTGTTTGGAGAGATTCATGAATATGTGTATTAGCACAATCCAACTGGAACTTGCCCTTAAAAAACGAACCACAAGAGAAGCTGATCAGTTTCCGCTTATGTATATAATCAGAAGGTTATCATATTATCTCCCTCTCCACAGGGAAAAGCAGATGCGTACCCTTCTACCGCTTTAAGATGAGAAATGCCAAAGGAAACAACAATCCTTCCTCCCTTAGTGATGTTCATTACACGAAACCCACAGAAAGACCTTTTTTTTAAATGGGTAAAAAGAGCAAGAGAAAGGATATAGGATCTAATTTTATAAATGAACATTTTTTTTTTGCATAAGATTAGTCATAGAATAAACCTTAAAAACATACATCTGCATTAATTTAGTCAAGGCTATTAATAAGGCTGCAGTAATTTCAAAGACTGCAAGGGATTGCAAAAGGATGAGACAAATATTTCCCAGAGTCAAAGCTTGCAAAGATGTACATGAAACTCCCTGTGTCCTGAAGATGAATGAGGGACACTTGGCGGTTCTTGAAGTAGTAGTTTATTTAAAGTACAAAGAATTCCGTGAAAAATATTTCTGGCCAGCAGTTGGTGCCCAGCTTTCAAGAAAAATGGCAGACCACCACTAAGCTAGTGACAATGATAAAGAATATCCAGGTAGATTTGCAGATTTATCTTTAGGTTGGTAGCTCCCTGAACTCTAAACAAAAGGGAGAGTATAGAATCATTTTAACATCTTTTGGAAATAAATGAGAAAGGAAGCTAGTGTCTGAAGACTTGAGTATTGTTAAATTATCATCACTTATGCTGTAGTAACCAAATATATCAACACATATGAGTAGTCATGCCAGAGAAAATCTGAAGAGGTCCGTCAATAGATTTGGGAAAATGGTAATAATATAGTTAGGAAAGGACCATAAGTGAATGTTTATATACCATTATCCTTATTGTCAGATGTGTGCTCTGGGCTCAACAAATGTTAGCATTAGCAGCATGTAACACATAAAAAGGGGTAGAGAGAGCTGGAGAGAGCAGAAAGATATGTATGGCCTTAAAAAGAAGTACACAATTATATTAAAGTTTTTTTTAAAGGAACTTAATGACTGACTGGCATGTTTAATTTAAGCTGTCAGATATTCATTATATTCATTACTTAGACATCCATGATAATGGTTGCCAGAAACTCTTTCAAGATGCCATTTCTACTCGCCCATAGGCAGTTTTTTTTAAGTGTGTCAGGTGTCTAAGATTGCCTCATATTCTAAATTCTCTGATTTAAAAATCTTCCTAAGTCTCTTAGGTCCTAGGAGCATACAATTTGGGATGGGGCCAAGGGAATGTTGTTTGTGGGAAGAGGATATAACCTTGCAATTGTGCATTTGAATTATTCCTAACTTTGTAGTAGAAATAACATTCGTATTCATAGAAGATTAGTGGTTTCTAAAATGGAAGTATTTTATTTAGTGATAGTTCCAATTACACTGTAAAAATAAAGTCTTTATGTGTCAAATACACTGGTCCAGTTCAACGGCCTGATTCACTATTTTGCCCATTTTCTTGACTTTTCAATCTTCACACACACATAGAAAAAGAAATGGTACAAAACACTATTTTTGTGCTTGTAGCTGGAAATGAGGCTTTCATTGCAAAAAAGGGAAGGAGGAGGACAAAAACTAAAAAGTGCAGTTTTATTTGGAAAATGGAGTTAGATACACATATATACGTATATTATATATATACAATATGTATACATATACATATGTATAAAGACACACTGATACAATTTAGATTCTTAGCCTGTGTTATAAATTATACATAAGGCTTATAATAATAGTGGAATTGATCTTTTTTGTTATAATTTAAGGGAAGTAAAATTAGAAAGGGTGTTATATTTTTTAATCCCATATAAGAGATTTCCCCCCATAGCTATGATTCTCCCACCTCAAAAAATCTACCCTAAATATTATAATGAAGAAATATTCTAATATAAAGGAGGGTGATTTGTGGACAGTTTTGGTGACAGGAAAGAGGGTCTACATGTAAAATCTCTTTTCCCTCCCCCACTAAAAAATGCACAATATAGAGCAGGAAATTTGGTTCACAGTTATTTTGCAAGTAGGTTAGAACATGAGCCTCTTGGAGTTGTGTGAATTGTGCAAAAAAGCAGTTTTCACCAGTGATCCTGCCATCTGTTTAGTGAAAACAAAGCTAGTGAATCGCTGCCTCTGTGTGTGCCTCTAGATGTGTGTGTAGGCGAGGTGGCAGTGAGGGAGTTGAAGGTCAAAGGGTAAATTCCAATTGCTGTGACATATTTTTATGAGCTGAATCGTACCCAGCTCTTAGCCACCAAAGGGGAAGAGGAGCTTGGAAAGGGAAGTAACTTGAGTGGGCAGCTCAGGAAAATCCTTAAGAAATGCTATTCAAAAATCAGCAGTTAATTGCCCCTACAACACTATGTTCATCCATTGGTGTTTTATTCTATTCTCCCTGGCTCTGAAAAGGAAGCATTTTCTATTACCTGAATCCAAGTTTAAAAAAAAAATACGGTTGGAAAAATGTAAGGCTACCCTGGGACTTGTATCTTTATTTCATGAGGTTATTTGGTGGGGTTTTTGTTTGTTTATGGGAGGAGGTAAGGGGTAAGGTATGACTTAAAGTCAAAAAAGAAGAGGAAGGAGGACATGGAGGAATTCTAAGCTGGATTCGACAAAGCGTTGTTAAAACTCCCAGGGAGATGCAAACCGGACCCGGGTGAACTGCCACAGGAGGGGCAATGAGCCCCAAGCTTTGTTGTCAGCCTTAACACTTCTGTCCTCTGAAGCATCTTTTCTCTTTGCACACCCCACCCCACTCCACCAAGATTCTCTTCCCTTCTGTTTAAAAGAGGTGCCTATGGGGAAGATAAAAATATGGGATGGTGGAGAGGATGTTAAAATCCTGGAAGAAATAGCAAAAGGGTCAGAGGCAAGAGTCAAAGCAGAAGCAGCTGCGGCAGAACGGCCAACAACAGCAATCCTGGTAGCAGCAGTAGACAGTCCAGAGAGCAAACAGCAGCAGCAGCAGCAGCCCCAGCACCAATGACGGCATGTGCAGCAACAGCTGTGGGTAGGCCTAGCTTCTTCCCTCTCTCCTTCCCACTAACAGGGGTCAGAATGGGGAGTAACTAATGCTCCTGTCCTCTGAGCAAGCAAATTCTCCTCATTCCTCTGCTCTGCCCTCTCAGCCTCAGCTGACGAGCTGTTCTCTCCCTCTCCCTCTGACTACTTTGGAGCAGGCATCACTGTTTATCAAGAGAGAGTGTTGCCTCCTGACTTTCTCTAGCAAGAACGGCTGCTTACTTCAGGTAGTAGAGGCCGGTCCAGGCCACTACCATCCTAGCTCTATCCAGGATATTTGGTTGAAATCATGGGCAGACTGCAAAGGAACTGTATTTTCTCAGTCACTGGGCAAACTCTAGGCATGACTGGTGGTGGAGGTGAGAAGGTCCAGAAGTTGAAAGAAGATGAACAAATTACGCGATTTCTGTATTATCAGAGATAGCATTATGACCCTTTTTGTGGTTAAAGGAACATAAATGTAGTTACAGATTGAATGAAGTTATAGGCCATAAAAGGGCAGGGGAGAAAAGGGAAGAGATAATAGGCACCGTCCATTTGAGCCTGTTACACTTATTGTTTCAAATCTATTCAGACCGTGTTAGTGGCAAATATATAGTTTACTGGCAATAATAAATTAGGAAAGGAGTAAAGATAAATATCAGGGGTTCTACAGAGCATTTAGAGTAGTGACAATTGCTGTTTATTTGCTTTTGGTTTATGAAAATTACACTAGGCCAGGCTATGGGTGAGATGCACAGCTTTATATTATTTTTCATTTTTCTTTCCTTCTGGAGAGTAAGGGTATGAGAGCAAGCAGCCTACTTAAGGATTCCCCTTATTCCTTAACAACAATAATTGTTTGACTTTGCCTTTCTGTTTTAGATTTTTCTCCCACATAAAATAAATTACACAAAATAATTGGGAATCATGTTAGCCTTTACCATTGCCTTATTCTCTTCCACCAAAGCCCATCAATCCCATACCAACATAAAAGCATAATCTCACTGTCCTTAATATGGTCCACTAATATACCTCCACGTGTGTACATATGAACTCAAAGTGTTCATTGTATGTTTCCCTGTGCATTGAAACATCACTGAGGATGAACATGCACAAGGGTATCGATTTTAGTAGTATTTATTAATTTTGTTTATCCAGCATGTCTCGCCAGTTTGATTATAAGCTACTCAAGGGCAAGAAATGTATCTTTTCTTTATAATCCATCCATATACACAACTGGCACCCAGTCAGCATTTATTTAATAAATAACCAAAGAAAAATAACTTAAAATGTTTTGACTTCTGTACCTATTTTATCTGATTTGAACTTAATGAACAAATATAATTTTGTAAAATTTAAAATGTGAAAGCCTACAGCCACAACTGTATGTGCATGGCTATTTGATATGATGATAAATGTGTGTGGGTAAAGAACTGTCTTTTTAGTTTGAACTTTAAAAAGATTTAAAAGGAAATTTTCAGTTATTTGAAATAAAGCAGAATAATTTCTGGTAAGAGTTTTATATTTGTCACATAACCAGAGATGAAATATATATATGTATACGTTTATTTACACACAAAACATATCAAAATAATACATTCAAATAGCATAACTTAAATATTTTGCTAAAATTGCTCCATCAATTTTTGCAAGTTTTTTTTTAAGTTATTTAAAAAATTTTTAAGACATTCGTGAAAATTAACTGGCCCAGAAAATTCTACAACGTGAAGTAATTTTGTTTTAAAACTGTCACATTGCTGTATTAACATATATTACTTGGGAATATTTAAAAAATATTCTTGGCTTCTAAAAGGGAGAGGCAGAGGGAGAAAACATCATTTCTATTTCTGAGGCCAGATGGATAAGTATAACATTTATGCTTCTAGTTTTATTTAAACATTTTAATTTTTGTGCTGTGAATGTTGTATTTCTCTACATGTTCAGCTAATGCAATTCATGTTGATGGTAATTTTCTACATTTTCTTTCACATAAAAAATATTTAGGTTTTATTCCTCCATTCACAACATTTTTGTGATTTTATTTGAGTACTGTTTTATAGTCTGGAAAACTGATGAGACATATAGTTACTTATGGCAGCGGATAGTAAATACATGCTAAGTGAGAGCCTCTTTTTTTAGCAGACAAACTCACCCAAACTTTTCCAAAGCATAGTTTAAAAAATTCACTTTGTCTAAAACGTAAAGCAAAATTGTATAGCCTCTCTTAATAGCCAAACAAAAGCTTTCTGAGTGAAGATTCTGATTCCTCAGACCTTGTCTAAATTCAAAGTGCCCTCTACTGCCTAGAAATTGTATTACATACAAAGGGAAAACGACAAGACCCAAAAAGAAATCTAGACAGTGAAAGACAGGAGGATAAAAATGAGATAGATAATGGCATTGCCACTCACCCCCTAAGGCAATTCAGTTTGAAATGTTCCATCAGGTAATAGTCCATGACAAAAAAAAGTTCACAGGTACATTTTTATTTTTTTTATTTTTGAGTAAACATATTTTTGCACTTACAGCTTCAGGAGTATCCTTTCCTCCTCTTAGTTTCACTTTCAGAAGTTAAATTAATCTTAGCTTCATTGTTTAATATGGCATATAGATCAACATTATAACTGCCCAACTACACCCCTGTAATAGATACAATATGACACTGGATATACTCTGATATCTTTAGTGTTTAAGGGGGGGGGCTATAGTATATTCTCTAGGTATACTATTTCCTCAAATATTTATAAACAAGACCATTTTTCATTTCTTGGCCCCAATATGCTTGGAAAAAGCAAAATATTTATTAGTGCATTGTTTTTTAATGTGGCAGGAGGATATAACAGAAAGATTGCTAGACCTGGAGTCAGTAGAACTGAGTTTGAATTTGACCTAGGCACATACTAGCTGTGTGACCATGGGCAAGTCTCTTCACCTACTTGATACTCGATTTGCTTATCTGTAAAATGAAGATGATAATATTTGTATTGCCTATGTCACAGGATTGCCATGAGGAAAGCACTTTACAAAACTTTCATCATTATATCAATGTAAGTTCATGTTCAGTCAAAAATCCATAAAATGGACTTGTCATTATGGAGATGGGTTCATGTAAAAGTAGTTTTAAGAGCATGTAAATAATTGAGATAAGATTATGCAATAGATCATGGAGATAACTAAGATCAGATAGGTAAGATTATATAATCAATTGACTTTTTCTCCCTTCATATCAAACAGATGTTTTAGAACTGGTTGATATCTGTTATTATAAATCTTAACTTAAAATACAACTTGTCCATGAATGCATAATTATGCTCCTATGATTCAATTAAAATCAAGGACCCAAAGTAAATTTTATTTAAAAAAAAATAGACATTACTAGGTAGTATGTGCTATAATAAAGACAAATACATTTTGTAAAGTATGTTGTAAAGCAGTGCAACTTGAGGAGATTAGAATGGAAAATTCTGGAAATGACCTTTCCCCACTAGAAGGACTCCACTTTCACTTTCTTCACAGATGTAATTAGAAATTTCTTTTACCCTGGGCAAAAACTTTGCATGTGGGTAGGGAAGTGGCCATGCACAGCAAGGCAGAAGACAGACTTACCTATGGTGAAGATGGGGAAGGTAGACCCTGTGAGAGGAATCCCAACCAAGCTGAGATTCTGTGGGGTTGGCCCTTGGGTGGTTATACCAAGTGACTGGGCAGCCTATCAGAGGAATGTGAATTGAAGCTGGGAAAATGTTAGTTGCTATGGGAAGAAAAGTATAATCCTTCATGAAGAAGACCTCCAACCCCACTTCCCACATTCCCCCTTAGATTAGCACCCCAGGGTATTATTCAAGAGGACTAGCATCTCTGGTGTGAAGGCTAGGCAGACCCTTTTCAGGGCTGCTCATACCACCTTTAGTGTTCACCTAATTCACCCAACTGTCACCTGTGGCTCTAATAAGCTGTAGAATATACGTAAACTGTTTTGGCAGATGGATTAAACCAGGTTGAACATAACTGATAGGTCTCAAACCTGTTGATGCCCCAAACCTGTGAAGACTTTTCCCAGTGGAATGGGTGAATGTGAACAATTTGTTCCTAAGGCCCTCAAGTGACCTGAGGCAGAAGCTGTGGAGGACTTAGAGCTTGGTCAGGCATCAAAGATGCCAAGGTTACATACTGCATCCTGGGCAATCCCCGATTGTCTTGACTTTTGTCTTGCCACTGAACTTCCATGACTCAGGAAGAGAAAGTGAGTACTACTACTTTGTGCAACTCTGCCTGACTTAAATTCAGTTCACATACAAGTCAAGATATCGCCCATGATGTCATTGGTACTCTTCAAAAACAACGGATAAATGACAACCATTACTTAAAGGACATTCACTCCTTCAGTGAATTTTATGAAAGTATAGTAAAGAGGCAGCATTGACTTCAACCATCATCTGTAGTATATTATATTCAGTAATTTAAATGAAAATTGATAGTAAAAAGCAAGTTAATGTAGTTTATAAAGCGCAAGTATTAATAGTATTGGTCCTAGTCAGACAGGAGTATGGTGTACTATAATAGAATGAGCAATGATAGTCTGATATAATAGACTCAAATTCTAGTCTAATCTAGAATTTTCTAAACTAACTGAGCAATCCGGGTGAGACATTTAACCTCCTGGGTCTTTTCTCTACCTTTCAGCAATACATTTATCTTGCCTGATTTGGGCCTCCTTGGGTAATGATATACTCAGCTATTAACTCATTGGATCCCAGATTTTTCCTTTGGATCTTTCCTCCACATCAGAATTACTTCATTATCCTAACAGTATTATTTATCATCATATCTGATATGCTGGGTGTTGTAAGTCTATAAGTAGCTAATTAAACAGACAGGATTCCTGTCTACTATGTAAGTCCACACATTTTACATTGACAGAATTGATTATGCTTTATACACCATCCAGTAGTCCCCCAGGCTATCTCACCATTTATACTGACACAATGCCAGTATTCTCCTAACCTTCCCACTGAACACACATGCACAAACACACACACACACACACACACATACACACCTCTACCTCTTGGTTGTAGGTGCATTTGTCAAATCAATAGCACTAAGATTATTAGAAACGGTATGCCAATTGAGTGCCCTAAGTCTCAATTTACTATCCTGGTGACTCCCCAGACCAAACTTCTTTTCCAGTCCACATTGCTATTGACCCCATGAGAATATAAGCACTTCAAGGATAGGGACTTTCTTTTAATTTTTGCATCCACCATCACTTACCACAGAGTTTGGCACATAGTATGAACTTAATATTTTTAAAATTCATTCATTAGCGGGATGAACAGTAATTAAAACAATACGTTATATATAACTGAGGCTAGATTGTTTCTTAAAATGGAATAAAACTATAAAAAAATCAGTGTTTGATGCTTTTGTGTGAAGGATAGGTAAATAATCTTATTTCTACCAAATAAAGGAAGACTTCATGAGAGAAAAAAAGATTTAAATAACTCTATGTGGAAGAGAGAATCTGCTTGAAGTTCATATACATATACATTTATATATAATATGTGTGTGTATATATGCATAATGTATTCATATCTAATAGCTGATATTTATATAGTACTTTAGATACATTATGGTATTTGATCTCCTTGGGAGCCCTGACCTAGGTATCATGAGTGTCATCATCCCCATTTTACGGATGAAGAAGCTGAGACTCAAAGAGTTGAAAATGATTTGAACTTAGATCTTTCTGACTCTTAGAATCATATCCATTTTGCCAAACATTTTTTTCCAGTGTATATTCATTTGGTGAATTTACCTGCTCTATTTTTTTTGAAGGTTAATTCATATCAAACAATGGCAGTAGCTGTGGGTGAGTATTTGCCAAGATTTTTTTTGAAAACTCATACAAATTATAGCAGCAAGTTGCTGCTAGAAACATAACAAACTTAAAGTTTGAGAAAAAAGTGTATGTCACTTACCCACCTCCAACTAAAAATCGATAGATAGATAGATAGATAGATAGATAGATAGATAGATAGATAGATAGATAGGCAGGCAGGCAAAAGCAATGTCTTTTAATGGGCAAAGAATCAGACAGTCATGAAGACCTGAATTCGAGTCCTGCCTCTGATCTATACTATCTGTATGACCCAGGGCTAGTAATTTGCTTTTTACTACCATGAGAAGTAGGGCAGCTAAGCGGTACAGTGAATAGAGTGCTGGAACTGGAGTTAGGAAGACCTGAATTCAAATCTAGCCTCAGACACTAGCTGTGTGATCCTGGGAAAGTCATTTGTCCCTGGTTGCCTTGCTTTCCTTATCTACAAAATGAGTTGGAGGAGGAAATGGTGAACCACTCCAGTATCTTTACCAAGAAAACCCCAAAGGGGTCACAAAGAGTTAGACATGACTGAAATGACTGAATAACAACAACCCACAAAGAATTCTCTTAGACTATATCGATGGCAGAGCAGTTACTGGTTAATATTGTCAGTAGTTTCTTCACCTGGCATTCCCCACATCAAAAAAAAAAATCACAAGTTTACACACACACACACACACACACACAAACACACACACACAGAGGCAGCACAGTGTGATGTACAGAGTGCTGGTCTTGGATTTGGGAAGACTTGTGTTCAAATCCCTTCTCAAGCAAAAACAGTAATTTTTATCTCTGTCCCAAGAAACTCTCTATGACTTGCCTATTTAGTCATGGACAGATTCGGGGAGGGAGTTCTAGCAAAAAAAAAAAAAAAAGCTCTTTTACATGCAAATGAATTTTGTTTTTGTTTTTGGAGGGGGGAGAGCAGGGCAATTGGCATTAAGTGATTTGCCCAAGGTCACACAGTTTGTAAGTGTTAAGTGTCTGACCGCAGATTTGAACTCAGATCCTCTTGACTCCAGGGCCCATGCTCTATGCATGGCATCACCTAGCTGCCCCAATACAGATGCATTTTAAGATATTACTCTGTGCCCAGATTATTTGCTTGCTTGGCCTGGATCTGTAATTTCAGAAATCTAGGGAGCTCTCCAGTGAAAAAAACGTCCTTTATCAATACAGATCAGCCATTATTCTACAACTTCTACTCTTACAGAGTAGCTTGGAGGTACTGAAAAGTTAAATGTTATGCCCAGGGTCAGAGCCAGCTGGCATCTAAAGTGATTCTTGAAGGCAGGTCTTTCTGACTCAGAGGTCAGCTACGCTATGTTGTCTCATGTACCAAGCATATACATTGTTTTATCTGATATTACATTTTGTTAAATACTGTATTTTATCACAATATTCTCCTCTCCAAAATAAGAGGTAGAGTCAAAAGCTAAATTGAGTTTAAAGTGAATCTGGTAAAGGATAGCTTTACTTTTGTCCTTACTACACTATACTATTTTAATCTATGTGTTTATAAAGTTGTCTACACTTAGAATAACTTTGCAAACTGAAAGCTATCACACTTTCTTTTTTCTTATTCCTAAAATTTGTAATCCTTTTCTTAAATCTTGAATTAAATATTAGTCATAACTCATCCTATGTATACCCTTCTTTTTTTTTCTACTTATTTCCAAATGGCATGAACAAGATCATCATTTGGCTAAGGAATAGTGTGGGAATTAGGTACACAATATATCATAGTAAATCAATATAGTAATCTAGTATATAACAAACACAAAGATTCAAACTTTTGGAACAAATGGCTTATTATTTGACAAGAACTGCTGGGAAAACTGGAAAACAGTAAGGCAGAAACTGTATAGACCACCATCTCACACCATATACCAAGATAATGTCAAAAGAGGTACATGATTTAAACATAAGCAAGTTAGGAGAGGATGGAATAGTTTACTTATTAGATCTATGGATAAGGAAGCATTATAAAATACAAAATGGATGATTTTGATTACATTAAAAAAGTTTTTGCAGAAAAAAACCAACACAACCAAAATTAGAAGGAAAGTATAAAATTGGAGAAAAAAGTGTAACATATATCTGATAAAGGCCTCATTTCTTAAATATATAGAGAACAGAGTCAAATGTTTAATACTATAAGTCATTCCCCAACTGATAATCGAAGGATATGTGTCCCAAAGGACACATGATAAAACATATTTTCCATTTCCAGAAAAAGAATTGATTTTCTGAATACAGACAGAAGCATTCTATTTTTTCACTTTTTTATTGTTTGCATCTTCTTTTGCAAAATGAATAATGTGAAACTGTATTACATGATTGCTCATCTATTACTTATATTGAATTACCATCTTAGTAGGGGGACTCAATTTCTATTTTTTAAATTTAAACATTGTTTTAATATGCAATTGGGGAAACAATACATTATTAAAAAAAAACAAGACCATCATTATGCTTCTCTTCCTCCCTCTTCTCTTTTTCTTCTTTCTTTTTCTTCCTCATATTCCTCTTCATTCACTATATGTCTTTGTCAAATTACATGTATAATCTTCTGTGGGTACCTGGTATTCATTGAAACACATTATTGTGATTTGGACCACAATGTAATTTGACAGCACAGTTGACCACATTTGTAACACCTTTTCCTTTTTAGAATGATTTCCATTCCCCCATTCAATTATTCTTTCCTCTTTGATCCTCATTATTTTACCATGAAAAATCTTCAGTGATCAAACTAAGAAACTACTTCCTTCCTCTTGCTTATATCTTACACTGAAACTCACAGCTCACAAAGCTTCAACACCACCCCTGCCCCACTCAATCTTATTCACTATGTTGCCTTTCTGCCTTGTTTATAAGTTGTTCCTGACTGACTAATTTAAATAGTTAATTCAGTAAGGAAAGGCTTACTAGTTGTTGTATAGTCCTTAGCTGATTATCATTATTAAATCATCCTGTTCTTTTCTATCCCATGTGTAGCGGGGCAGCTTGATAACAATAAAAGTAAATAAGGTTCTCTTAAACTCTGACAGGAACCCTAACCTCCTGGTGGATAGGCAAAAATTACCCCAAGTTTTTGAGAATGCCTGGTTTCAGAGCTGAGGAATAAGTCAATTTACTCAAATTGAAATATCTGAGGATATCTGACTGCAGAATTCCAGAGAATAACAAGGAGAGATAAGAAGATTTTCTTAAATGAACAATGTAAAGAAATATAAGAAAGCAAAAGAATGGGAGAGAAGAGATCTCTTTAAGAAATTTAGATATATCAAGAGAAGTTTTCATACAAAAATAGTTATGATAAAGGACTAAAATGGTAAGGATTTAACAGAAGCAGAAGAGATTAAGAAGAGGTGGCAAGGATAAACAAAATAACTATACAAGAAAGATCTTAACATCAACAATAACCATGATGGTGTGGTTACTGATCTAAATAAAGCCAGACAAGGGGTAGCTAGGTGGTGCAGTGAATAGAGCATCAGCCCTGGAGTCAGGAGGACCTGAGTTCAAATGCGACCTCAGACACCTAACACAAAAACTAGCTGTGTGGCCTTGGGCAAGTCACTTAACCCCGATTGCCCTACCTTTCCCTCTCCAAAAAGCAATAAACAAACAAACAAATAAAGTCAGATATCCTAGAGAATGAAGTCAAGTGGGCCTTAAAAAGCATTGCTAAAATAAGACTAGAAGTGATGGAATTCCAGTTGAGCTATTTAACAATCCTAAAAAAAATTATGCTGCTAATGAGCTGTAATCAGCATGGAAAACTCAACAGTGTCCACTAGCATGGAAAATATCACTTGGTATACCAGACCTAAAGAAGGACAATCCCAAGGAATATTCATCTAACCAAAAAATTGTTCCCTTTTCACATGCCAGCAAGATCATCCTTAAGATTCTGCAAGTTAGACTTCAGCACTGTGTGAACCAAGAATTACTAGAAGAGCAAGCTTGTTTTCAAAGAGGTAGAGGAACTAGAGACTAAATTGCCAATATTCACTGGATTGTGGAGAAAGCAAGGGAATTCCTTAAAAAAATTTACTTCTGCTTCATTGACTACACTAAAGGCTTTGAATATGTGGTTCATAAGAAAATGTAGCAAGTCCTCAAAAAAAATGGGAGTAGTAGATCATCTTGTTTGTCTTCTGAGGGTCAAGAAGCTATAGTTAGGACCACATGTGGAAAAAACTGATTGGTTTATGCTTGGAAAAGAATATGACAAGACTGTATATTGTCACCTTATTTATTTCACTTAATGTAAAGAATACATCATGGAAAATGCCACACTGGATTAATTGAAAAGCCAGAATTAAAGTTAGCAGGAGAAATATCAACACTGAGATATGCAGATGATAACACTCAGATGGCAGAAAGTGAAGAAGTAAGAATGATCACCCACTTGAAAAGGGTGAAAGAGGAGAGTGTAAAGCTTAACATCAAAACAAACTCAGATCTTGGAAACTAGTCCCAAAGCTTGCTAGCAAATAGAAGGTGAAGAAATGGAAGCAGTGTCAGAGTTTACATTCTTGGGCTCAAAGATCAGTGTACACTAAAGCCATGAAATTAAAAGACTCTTGCTTCTTGGAAGGAAAGCTATCGCATATCTGGGCAGCATACTAAAAAGGCAGAGATATCACCTTATTGACAAAAGTCCATAAAATCAAAGTTATGGTTTTTACAGTAGCAATGTATGGTTATGAGAGTTGAACTTTAAGGAAAGCCAAGTGCTTCAGAATCAATGCTTTTGAATTGTGGTGCTGGACAAGACTTTTGAAAGTCACTTGGGCATTAAGGAGATCAACTCATTTAATTCTTGTGGAAATTAATTCAAACTATTCATTGGAAGGTCAAATTCTGAAGCTGAAGCTTAATAACTTTGGCTTCATAATGAGAAGATGGAATTCATTGGAAAACAACATGATGTTGGGAAAGATTGAAGGCAAAAAGAAAAGGGGACAACAGAGGATGAGATGGGTAGTGTCATGGACACAATGAACATAAACTTGGATGGACTTTGAGAGATAGTGGAGAATAGAAGGGCTTGGTATGCTATGGTCCATGGGATCATGAAAAGTCAAACACAACTGAACAACAACAGAGAGTATAAAGTAGGAAGAAAGGAAAAGGATAGAAACTGATATTGACATTCCTGAACATAGAGGGCCATGCTAACAGTAAATCCCTAATAGAAGTAGGGCTTGTTTAGTACTTTCCACTTCTACTGGAAATACAAACAAAAGATAGAGGTCAGAGTCTAGAGATTATGGTTAACTTAGAGATCCACTATAAAACATGTTGTTGAGATCTCTTGCTTGGAAACTACTTCTACATGGGAAGGAGGGAAGAGATTACAACTTTTTTTCCTTCAATAAAGTTGAACAATGTAATGTGAAAAGGGACAGAATAAAGCAAAGTCACCATAGCATAATGGTAACATATTGAATCTCTAATGTCTATGCCTATATCTAGAAGGTTACATGAAAATTTATGTATAAGCAGGGTTCATGAAGCTATTGGAGCTATATAAGTGCTATCTACTAGTGTCATTCTGCTCTTTTCATCTAGACCTGGTGTGATATGAAACATCTTGTAATGGAAAGAATGCTGAACTTGGGTTCTGGAAAACCTGGTTTCAATTTGGTGTCTAACATTTATGAGTTGCACAACTATAGGTGTTACATTTTCCATACATAAAAAGGAAACATTCTATCCTTGAGTCCCTTGTAATTGATCATTATGTACCTTATATTTCTCTTGTCTCTTGTATGTCAAATCTTCTATTGAGTTCAGGGTTTGGGCTTTCTTTTTTTTTCACAGTTCTGAATAGTCTGACAGTTGATCAAATATCCATTTTTTTCCATTCAAAATTATGCTTAGCTTTGCTGGGTATGATATATTTAGCCAGAGGCCCAGTTCTTTTGCTTTTTGATATATAGTGTTCCAAGACTTTTCGGTGTCACCAATGCTAGGTCTTGTGTGATTCTAATTGTGGTGCCATCATATATAAACTGTTTTTTTTTTCTTGTTGCTCATAATACCTTTTCCTTGATTTGGAGGTTTTGGAATTTTCTTGCATTATTCTTATTTTTGTTTTTAATTTTTCTTCAATCTCTTTCATTTGATTTTTTAAAAAAAATTTTAAGTGCTTCAATGAATTATTTTTGGGCAGGTGACTATTTGCCATTATTCTTTGGGATAGAAGAAGGTTTCTTTGCTTCAGTATCCTCCTCTGAAGACAAACCTCAGTCTTCTCTATTCCAAAAGTAGCTCTCTAGGATTGGATTCTTTCTCCTTCGCCTGTGCATTTTTTTGGTAATAATTTAGTTTTTATAATCACTTCTATTCCTGGGGTATGGGAGATTGTGCCTCTGGCCTCTGACCCTCTTCAGTTCTCCTCTCTAACCTTGAACTCAAATGAAGACTTCTAGCCTCCTGTAAGTGCCCACTGCCAGAGGTATCCCAGTCCTACTGCTTCAGCACTCCCAGGTGTGTGCTGGTTCCTTCTCACCCCCTCTGATCTCTGCAGCACAGCTAGATCTAGTGTTCCTTGTCAGCAGAGGTTCTCTAGATCTTGCCCAGGTCAGATATCCAACTCCTCTCACTGTACCTTGGGTAAAAGCTCCTGTGCTGGGGCTGAGGCAGCCTCCTAACCCAGCTAACCCTAGGGCTTACCATTGGTTGTTAAAATGAACCCTAGCCTGCAGGTGTTTACTCTTCAAAGGGAGGAAATGTAGTCCTAGGATTTTTCTTCAGGTCTTCTCCAGTTGTCCCAAGAGGACACCTGATCTGTCCCTAATCTCACTTATTTTCACTGCTCTATGTTTGCCCAGTGGCATGATTTTATCTCTTTTGTGGAGGAAAATCTTGAGAGTTTGTAATTTTCTGATCCACTCCACCATCTTCCCAGAATACTCTCTCTAATACTATAGGTAAATAATTTAACCTCCTTAAAGCCTCAGTTTTTTGTTCTCTAAAGTGGGCATAATATCTATACATAAGCATTGTTGAGTGGCACATATGAAATAATGACTGTAAAAGTTATACAATCCTTGAAGCACTGATTAAATGCCAACTAATATTATGTCCCTACTCTTTACCCCACCCTGTATACCAGAAGAGCACATAGCTGGCAATCTTTCTCCTAAAGGGGACAAATGTTAAATAATGAAAACAATTACATATTTTACCATTGAAAAAAGGATAATGTGTTGCCACATTTTTTTCCTTCCATTTCCTGCTGTCCATTTCTGATGCTGTGTGTTGGTTACCTAGGAGACAGCTATGGGATGTAACCTGATTGTTGTAATGACAGAATGGTTGTTGGTGGACATTTTGAGTAGGGTACATTTACATATCAGGCACACACACACACACACACGGAAAAGGAAATAGTTGACACATAACTGGATTTTCTAATTGCAGTATGAAAAAACAACTTGATGATTAAAAAGAGAAAGATGAAGGATAATGTAGGTCATCTTGTCTACCATCCTGCAAATTATTCCTTTTAATTGTTTTTTTCTTTGTATAATTCAGTTAAAATAATGTTTTTCATCTTATAGCATACTTTCCCATTCAGAATTTATCTATAGGTATCTTGCAACAATCTCTGTCATCTACCTTGCTAGTTATCAGTGGGTAGGCAAGATACACAAAGAGTAACTCTACTAGCATCCCACTGAGCTCAAAGAAGTCTTCCAGAGAGATAAAAAGAGTAGCAGTCCTAATGGCCAAAATGCAGCCTCTGCCTAGAAATCAGGAACTCTAGCTCCAAAAATATTAAAAAATATATGTTCTAGAGTATCACCAGTGTTTAGTCTGGCTGATGTGGCCCAGCATTAACTTCATATTTAGACTGGGGAAATGGCTGATCTAATTTCTTTAACTTTGTCAAGTTTCTCTACTATGTAAATTTGCTATTTTTTTCAGACACTCCAATTGTCATTCTCCATTCTAAAGATATAGTTCTTTATGAAGAAAAGTCCCCACACTAATTTTACCTGAACAAAGAAGTCTACTATTAGGTCATATCTCTAAGATACCAAGGGGAAGGCCTGGCTAATTTAAATTGTCTATGTGACTCTGTCTTTAAAGCCAGATTTCCTAGTGAATTATGAGAATTCATTCTCCTTTACAGACCTCTCTGAATTTGTCCATTTGCTCAATATGTATGCACTGTACACCTTATTTTTCAAATAGTATGCAACATTTTTTTAAAGTAAATTCTATAGAGGACTGCCTTCTTCTCCCCCCCCCAAAAAGTGAAATAGCATTTTAATATAGGAACTTAAAATGTAATTTGAAAAACAAGCAATACATGTATGAGCAATTACACAACGTGTTATAAATGGCAACTAATATCAAGATCAGGTAAAAACTATCAAGACTAAATACCTTCCTAGAATTGAGAGCATTCAGTCAAGAAAACAGACAGAAAAGGGAAATGATATTTCTGTGGGATTATACTACAGACTGCCCAGGCAAATAGAGGAAATGGATGATGAATTCCTGACACTGATCACAAACAGTTGTAATCCTGTGGCTTAAGACAACAGAACAGAAATCAGTCCAAAAGGCATGGGAAGTGCACAAAATTCTGATGATGCAATTACAAATAGTAGAACTGAGAAAGAAAAGGGAGAATTAAATAAAGAAACTCATGTACCTACATTGGAAGTCCTTCACTGAATTCAGATTCTTAAAAGATAGGTACAAACTATAAAAGAAGTAACCACCAACTAAGGACAAATACAGAAGAGTAACACAGTACTTTAGAAATAGTGTCAAGTATATGATTGTAATGGAATATTATTGTGCTATAAGAGATGATGAGCACACAGATTTCAGAAAAACCTGGAAAGATTTACATGAGCTGATGCAAAGTGAAGTGAGCAGAATCAGGAGAACATTATGCACAGTAACAATAATATTGTATGATGAACAACTGCGAATGACATAGCTATCCTCAGCAATACAATGATCCAAAACAATCCCAAAAGACTCATGATGAAAAATGTAAATAGCGTCCATAAATAGAAGTGATGGCATCTGAATATAGATCAAAGTATACTATTTTTCACTCTTTGGGGTTTTTTTTTGCTTCTCTCTCTCTCTCTCTCTCTCTCTCTCTCTCTCTCTCTCTCTCTCTCTCTCTCTCCCTTCCTTCCTTCCTCCCTCCCTTTCTTTCTTTCTTTCTTTCTTTCTTTCTTTCTTTCTTTCTTTCTTTCTTTCTTTCTTTCTTTCTTTCCTTCTTTCTTTCATTTTCTTCAAAGAAACACTAATATAAAATGATTTACAGAGTTTTACAAATAATATCAGATTGCTTACATCTCAGAGAGGAAGGGGATGGGGCAAAGAAGGGATAGAACTTGGAACTCAAAACTTAAAAATAAAGATTGCTAATTTTTTTTACATGTAACTGGGGAAAAACAAAATATTAAAAATGAAAAATATGTCAGAAAAGCTAAGGAACATATGCAAATTGACATGTGCAAGAGAATGTATAAAAAATCTGAAACAAAATTTTGTTAGAGGTAGGGATACGCTGATAAATATTTAACTACTGGTTCTCTGGAAAAGAAGAAAATGTATCCAGGACAAACATTTAATTTTAACTACAGTATTAACATTTTCTCCATTACTTTCTTAAGTCTAGGCAATCAGCACAATAAATTAAGCCTTGATTTGTAGTATTTGCTGATTTTTCAGATACAAATGCTTACACTGAAAATTTAACAATCAGTTCTCATGAGCTGATTCAAGCTGGCCCCATTACACCTCTGGTTAGAGAGTAAGAACACAAAAGGGAAAAATATGCTGTATGAGGTGGATTAAACCATGGTAATAGGTAGCAGTAGGAAAGGGTATTCAGAATGAATGGGAAAAATGAAACAAAAATTTTTGAAGTTATGTAAAGAGCTAATAAAAACACACTTCCATAAGTGAGTTCAAGTCATGTGAGCCAATGAATTTCATAATAGGGCATCAAAAGAACTCTCATGTGTGATTGCTGAACTATTTTTGATGACCTTTGAAAAAACATGGAGAAAGGAGAGGTGTCACATCACTAGAAACAGGTAAGTGCTCCAATTTTCAAAATAGAGAAGATGAATTCTTTCAACCATAGGTCTATGAAATGGATGCTAATTGCAAGAAAAAAATTAGAATGGATTATTAAACAGATAGTTTGTGAGCACATAGAATGGAGTAGAGTAATTAGTATGAGCCAGCATGGGTTCATTAAGAACAAGTCATGCCAGACCAACCTCATTTCCTATTTTGACAGGGTTACTAGACAATATCCTCTTCTATGAAGCCTTCATTGATAAGCTTACTTCTTAGTGCTCTCTTCTTCTTTAAATTACCTTAAATTGCTTAAGATAATAACATAAAGCTGGAAGAGAGCTAAAAAAGCCATCTGGTTGGATT
This sequence comes from Petaurus breviceps papuanus, assembly GCF_028583685.1. Lineage (NCBI taxonomy): Eukaryota > Metazoa > Chordata > Mammalia > Diprotodontia > Petauridae > Petaurus > Petaurus breviceps. The sequence goes on along the minus strand of NW_027187419.1, from coordinate 90,008,148 downwards.
CACTAATTTTACAGCTGAGGCAATCAATCAGCAAGCATTAAGTGCTTACTATGTGCCAAACATTGTGCTAAGCTCAGGATACTGAGTCCTTATGGATTAAAAAAAATAACCTAAGGTCACACAGTTAATTAATTCAGATATATTTGAGCTCAGAACCTATGGTGCTAAATTCCATGCCCTTTAGAGTATATTAGGTAGACTATTTATTTATTATATCTTTTAATTTTAGTCTTTGTATATTCAGAATCTAGCATATTGCCTTTACAAATTTTCAGGTGGGTGGGATAGGGTGGGGTGAACGTGTGATTTTATTGGTGTAGGGAACGACCAGTGGGAAAATTCTTTATTCCAATGGAGATCAGCATCTCTACTTCAATTTACAATGTTAGAGAATTGCATGAGTCACTGAGGGGTTACAGAGGGTTATTCCAGGATCACAGACAGTATGACAAAAGTAAAACTTGAACCCAGGACTTCCTGACTCCAAGATCAGCTCTTTGTCCATTATACTATTCTACCTCTCTCTGATAAATACAGAATAAGCATTTAACCAATATTTGTTGAAATGATTGAATTTTTATATAGAAATGCATATTTGGAACTTTGGACATAGTATCCCTGCATTTCACCAAGACATTTGACAAGGTCTCTCATAAAGTTGTTGTGGACAAAATTGGAACTTAATCTGAATTCAAAGTTTTTTGAATGACCATATTAAAAGAGTATTGATTAAGGGCTTGATACCATCCTAGAGAGAGAGGGCACTGGCATTGTGTCATAGGCCCTCGTACTTCATCCTCTACGTGTTGTTGGTTTAATCTACTACTCAAATGAAGACTTTGTTGGCATTTTGCAGATAACACAAAATATGGAATACAAGCTAATATATTGGCTGGCAGAATCCAGTTTCAAAAAAGACCTAGATCATGTAATCTTAATGTTTTTGTATCATGGACTCCTTTGGCAGTCTGGACAGATCTGTGTACCAGTTCTCAGAATAACATTTCTTTTTCTAAATAAGAATTTGAAAGAAGGCACAATTTTGGTCAGAGGTTAATGGAAATAAAGGTGTGATTTCTTTCGCATCCAAGTTTATAGATCCTCATAGAACCTCAAGGAGTCTGTAGAACCTAAGTTAAAACTCTTGATTCTTCTTTTTTTTTTGAAGGGGGAAGGGCAGGGCAATTGGGGTTAAGTGACTTGTCCAAGTTCATATAGTTAGTAAGTATTAAGTGTCTGGGGACAGCTCCCAATTCTAAGTATCTGAGCCCAGATTTGATCCCCCAGGTCATCCCGACACTGGAGCCGGTGCTCTTACTTGCTGAGCCACCTGGCCACCCCTAATGAACTCCCAATTCTAAATAGATCAAAAAGACCTAAAATTATCCAGGTAAAATTTTATATGAACAAATATAGTATCTTAGGTTCAGAAATCAAGTTACAAATCCATGATTGGGATGACATACAATTGGACAACTATCCATATGAAAATGATCAGAAGGTTTTAATGACTTCAAAGTGAATATCAGTTATGTTAGGATAATTATATTGATAAAATGGTAATGATATGTGTATGATTTTTCATAGCTTAGAAAGTTTTTTGCATATATTATTCATTTTGATAAGGATCATGAAAAGCTAGAGGGATTTTATAAGAGAAGTATAATGTCTAGAACAAGGGGAGGGATAAATTTCAAATCATGCAAACAATCAAATAGAGGACTAGAAATTTTCTCCTATCTTTATGATTTTTCAAACCTTTTCAAAATAGGACTTACATACAAGGGATAGGGCAATTTCAGTGGTTTTAGTTGTCACTAGGCCACCAAAATGGCTCAACAATCCAATGAACTAACAGAAGAGAATATTAATGCCAAACCCCTAATGTGATTATTCCCTTTCCCCTTCATTATCACTCACCCTATACAGGTAAGGCTGTACAAGGGAAACCATAGTTCTGCAACAGAACTCAACTCTAGCCTTTTACCTCTCCTTCTAGTGACTAAGAAAATTAAAAAAGCAGTTTATTCTTTCTGAAACAGTAATGTGACAATATTCTATACTCCAATTGAGCTCATATGAAGAATTCAGGAAGAAAGAAAATTCAGTGTATATGTATACATGTATTGTGTCCACAAGCATGTCAGTTTGATGATCCACTAAATCTGAGAAAAAGTGCTTAATATATACCTGGGGCCAGTTCTGTCCTCTCCAAAAATCATTTGGGACAGAGAATAAGTCAGTGAAATGTGAATTATCCTTTGTGAGAGGAGGCTGACGGGAACCTCCCAATACATTGGAAGCTTTCCATGGATACAATAGATACCAGTGTAGCACTGACCTTGTTTACTTATTCTTTCATACATACACATACAAATGTGTTAGATATAGATACATACACATAAGCCTACACATATACATACATGTGCACATACACATGTATAAACACATGTAATACATATATTATATTACTCATATTATTACAATGTGTGTCTATTTTCTATTAATAAGCATTTATTTTTTTCTCCCTTCCTCTTCATTCTACCCTAGATTGAGCAACTAAAAAAAATCCTGACAACAAATTTGCATCATAAAACAAAAACCCACACTGACCATATCCAAAAATATTTGTGTGATTCTGTATGTCTATTCTATCACCTCCTGAATCATGAGGTGAGAAATATGATTCATCTTTGGTCCTATGAAAGCAGAGTTTGTTATTGCATTGCTCAGAGGCCTCAAGTTGTTGAAAGCTATTTGTTTTTACAATGTTGTTATTATATAAATTTATCCTGTCCTACTCACTTCACTGCATCAGTTCAGAGTGATCTTTGATTTTTTTGTCTCTAAAGACATTTACATTCTAATTTCTTATAATGTAATAATAGTTCACTAAGCTCACATACCATAATTTATCCATGCATTCCCCAGTTGAGGAAAACTCAGTTTCTAGGTCTTTGTCATGAGAAAAAAAAACACCTACTATAAACATTTTTAAACAAATGAGTCCTTTCCATTTTTCACTGATCTTTCTGGAGCATAAGTCTAGTAGTGCTATCTCTAGATCAAAGGTTATACACAGTTTAGTTAGTACTTTGGGGTCATACTTCAAAATTGTTTTCCAGAATGGTTTTACCAATTCAGAGCTTCACCAACAGTTCGTACTATCCCTGTTTTCCTGCAGCCTCTCCAGCAACTGTCATTTACTTTTTAAAAATTGTTATCTTTGCCAATCTTATGAGTGTAAAGTGCAAACACAGAACTTGTTTTGTTATCCTATTTTCTTATTTATGAGTTGGAATATTTTTAATACGATATGTGACAGATTGAATTACCTCCTTTGAAAATTGACTGTTCATATCCTTTGACCACTATCTATTGGACTATGGTTCTAATTAATTTGAATTACTTCTTACTAAGATTTTAATAAATTCTTTTCCCAGAGAAACTTGGCAGAAATATTTTCTCTAGTTATCTCTTTCTATTTTAACTATATTGATTTTATTTGTACGAAACTTTCATTTTTATAATCAAAATTGTCCAATTTTATTTTTTGTTATCCACTTTATCCTTTGGCCGTGAACTTTCCCCACATCTAAAGATGGGAAAGATAATTTCCCCTTGCTTCTCTAATTTGTTTGTGATATATGTTTTCATGAATTCATTTGGGTCTTATATTGGTATATGACAGTCTATACCTAATTTCTGGCAGATTTTTTTAGTTACTGTCCTCCTCCAATGTTTGTTAAAGAGTAGGAAAGTGAAGAATTCATGTGTGACCTTGGGCAAGTAATTTACCCTTCTCTAGTCCTGTTTCCTCACTGCTAAAATGAGGTTCTAGATAATCTCAAAGGCCTTTTCCAGCTTTAAATATTTTTGAGTTTAAATATGGACTAAATTACTTCTAAGAGCCCTTCTAACATTAAGATTTGTGGATGGTAGAATATATGTAAATATATATATATATATATATACATATATATATGTGTGTGTGTGTGAATTTATTAGAATTTCAGAGAAGGATTCACAACCTTCTACGGATCTATGGAGAAACTGGTAGTCATTAAGCTGCTTAGGATTTGGAATTAGAGACAAATTAGAAAGACATTCAGTGAGTTTGGATAGATACAGTGGTTATAGATATTGGGGCAGCAATGACTAAAACATTTCAAAATTGTCTGGTAAGATGAGGGACACTGGAACAGAAGATTTATGTCAAGACTTATTGGAAACTTTAAAGGATTGAAGGGCTTGGAGTATGATATTCTAGAGGTCAAAGGAGCTAGGATTAAAACCAAGAATCACCTATCCAGCAAAACTGAGAATAATACTTCAGGGGAAAATATGGTTATTCAATGAAATAGAGGACTTTCAAATATTCTTGTTGAAAAAAAAACAGAACTGAACAGAAAATTTCACTTACAAATACAAGAATCAAGAGAAATATGAGAAGGTAAACAGGAAAAAGAAATCACAAGGAACTTATTAAAGTTGAACTATTTACACTCCCACATAGAAAAGCAATAATTGTAACTCATGAGACTTTTCTCAGTATGAAGATAGTTGAAGGAAATATATATGTACATGTATGTATACACACACATATATAGGAGGGTGTATGTGTGTATAAATACAAATGTGAGTGTGTGTGTATATGTGTGTGCATGTATACATAGACAGAGGGAATAGGATCAGTTGAATAGGAAAGTATAATATATAAAAATAAAATTAAGAGGTGTGAGAGGTATATGATGGGAGGAGAAAGGCATAGATAGAATAGGGTAAATTATCTCATATAAGAGAGGAAGAGAAAACTGTTACAATAGAGGGGAAGAGCAGGAAGGTGAAAGGGAATGGGTCAACCTTACTCTCATTGTATTTTGCTTAAGGAGAGAATAATATACACACTCAAATGGGTATTTTACCCTATAGAAAAGTAGAGAGGAAGGGGATAAGATGGGGGAGGATAGAAGGGAGGAAAGATTGGGGGAATAGGGTAGTTAGAAGCAAACACATTTGAAAAGGGACAGGGTCAAAGTAGACAATAGGATAAGTGGGGAGCAGGATAGGATGGAGGGAAATACAATTAGTCTCTCACAATATAACTACTCTGGAAATGTTTTGTATAACTACACATTTACAACCTATATTGAATTTCTTGTCTTCCCAGTGGGAGTGGGTGAGGAGGGAAGAAGGGAAAGAATCTGGAAATCAAAGTTTTAAAAATAAATGTTTAAAAAATACTGTTTTTTACATGCAACTGGGAAATAAGTTATACAGGCACTGGGATATAGAAATCCATCCTGCCCTACTGGGAAGTTAGGCAGGGATGGAGGAGAATATGAGAGACAGCAGATTGGGGGAAGGGTTATTCAGTAGGCTTGTTATCTTGGGGTGGAGGTAGGGGAAAAGACAGGGAGAAAATTAGTAACTCAAAATCTTATGGAAATGAATGTTGAAAACTAAAAATCAATAAAATTAAAAAAAAAGACAGTGGAAGAAAAGGTTGCTAGGGAATAGGAGCAGTGATAAAGTGACCTCATTTTCATTTGAGACATAAATATTGCAATAAACAGGCTCATTGTGCATGCTCCATTCCTACCCTACTTAAGTGTTTTTGGCATCTACAATTTCATTTTCTTCCACCAATACAAATCCATAACTTAGTAGATGTTCTTCCAGAGTTGTTGTGATCCAGCAGGTGTCCTGGTAATGGACTTCTCTAAACTTAGTGAAGCTGTTGGACAATAGGTGATTATATTGTAAATAAAAAATTAATTTTATATCTAGAAAAGTTTGTAGAGGTAGGGATATATCTTATGATTCTTGACAACAATATTGGTACAGATCCATATATAGATAATTTCTGTCTCCTGCCTTTATGGGAAAGAATAGCATACATTTGTGATTAGATTACTGCCCCTCTGTTTACTCCAACCTAGCAGGACAGAAGCCATTTTTGAAGCAATGGAATAAGTACCAATAAAAGAGTCCATAATAATTTTGGATCCCTTCCTAATCTAGAAAGACTTTTTCAAAACCATGGAATGTCGTAACCTACTCCACCCCAAAAAAGATGAAATTAGACAGCATTTAGAGATGTAGGCGGTAGGAATTGTTCTTCTTACTGTTCATCCTTCATTTTGAAGAGGACTAACAACACAGGGTGATTCCTTGACTGGTGTGTGAATTAGACTTAAGTGAGGCAGAGTTGCACAGTCTCCAGCCTTCAGTGTCTCTTCTAGAGTCACTGAATTCTATTGGACAAAAGTTAAGATGACTGGTAATGGGCCAGGATTCAGTGGATGACCGTGGCATTTTTGATATCTGATCCAACTCTAAGCATGCCACAACATCTGCTTCAGTCACTTTCATGACTATTGGCACATATTGTTGTCATCTGCCCATTCTACATGAGGAAGTTGTAGGGTGTGGTGGTAGTGAAAGAAGATGAACAAGTTCCCGTCTGCAAAATTATTTGCCCTTTGCCTTCTTCAATTCTCTTTTCTTATACCTCCTACTTAAGGACTAGGAAGAAAAATCAGAGTAGCAATCCCAGAGATGTGGAATGGATTTAAGTTGTGAATACCCATAAATAAAGAAGTATTGCCCTAAGAATTAAATTTATTTGATTATCTGTCACTGTCACTGAATGACTGACTAAATTCAAATTCATAGAAAAAAAAAGTAGTGGACTAGTTTGGCATAGGGGAAAGTAAAATGTCAAATATTCCAAGTTTAAAAATTCCAATGGATACTGGAAGTAGATCATCCTCTAGAGATATGTCTTACATTGCAAATGACTTCAGGCAAATGATCCTTCTTAAATCTAACCTGAATGAATTTTACTAGAAAAGGAGGAAAGAGAAAGAATGAGTAGTATTCAATTTAGTGACTTGTGGAGAAAAAAAGACCATATAATTTTACAATAAAAATAGGCGGGAGGGTATCAGGATTTGATATCATTCAAAAAGACACACACCTTTCAATATGTCAATTTAAGATGATACCAAGGGAAGAACATTTTTAAAGGGAGGGCAATTGTAAATTTGGAGAAATGTCCAAAGATAGTATAAAAGTAATAGTGTGACCTACAACAAAGCTCTACAAATTTTAAGAAAAAAATATTGTATATAGAAAAAGAAGTTACTTCTAGGGTCAGATTTTAAATATATGAAGTTGCATGTGTCTTTTTAGACTGTGACTAAATTATTACTGTTTGTTTACCTAAGCATTTCTATTACATCACTTTTACCTGTTATTAAAATAACATAAAACCCTTTAATGAGGAAACAAGTCAACAATCACATATAGCTAGTATTTAAATTATGTTGTGCATAATACTTATAGAAATGAATACAATTGAGTGGTGTTTTAAAAAGTTAAATCCTATGTACAGGAAGAATGAGAAGTGTGCACAATCACAGAAAAAGTAAGTGAGAAGGTACTTCAACCTTGAGATGGTATTTAATTTTCCCCTTCCACCAAGCTTTCAACAAGGCCACATTTAAAACCCAGTAGACAAATGAAAATCTATCCATTAAAAAAATCTGACATACACTTGAGACTTTTGAAATTATTTTTCTGACAACTTTTCTAAGTAATTTTTACCACTAATTTGGTCCCCTTGCTGGCAACGTGTTGCAAATTTAATGATTTCTGTTTTTACACTAATGATTTTTGTTTAATGGCGAAAAAGCAACAGTCCTAATGCATATCCTTGTAGAATATACTTTATGTAGTTCTAGGTTAAATGTTGTAATTGATAAATCTTCATTAAAATTCTTCAGGAAGTTGTTCATCTGCCTAATAATTATCTTTACCAGACTGAGGCAACCTATGATTCTAATGCCATTGAATGGTATCTGAGGCATTTTTTGCTGATACCATTTTATTTCATTTATTTTTCCTTATTTCCGATTTCTCTCTGCTACCCTTTCACTCTTTATTTTCCTTTTCCTATTGGAGTATTATCTTGTCTTCTTATTTTTACCCTCTTCTTTTCTCTTAGACCTGCAAGCGACACCCTATTTGCCCTTGGGATTAAAAAGATGTCTAAACCTTGGACTAGAGCATTCATTTGTAACTATGTAATGTCAAACAGGTTTAGTTCCTATGTTTTCTTGGTAAATCACAGGGATGATTTTTCTTTAAACCAGGTTATATGTGACATACATATTATGCTTGACATTGAAATGATTTCAAGTTGATTTATGGAAAGAATGGCATATAGAAAAAATATACTTAGACATGAGAACATTGAGGGTTTTTCCATGAAATCCTAGTTGTATCAATGCATTATTTTGGAAATACTCAAGACTTTAAAGTCTAGCTTTATTCTAATTAGTGTATATATGACAGGGTGGATGAAAGGTAGGGAAAGAGGGACAGAGGCAGAGAAACAGAGAGAAAGAGAAGAGAAAAGGGGAGAGAAGAGAGAGGGACAAATTTGCTCACTTGGAATTTTAAGGAGAAAGCAACAAATCTTTTTCTCTTTATAGTTCTATAGCATCTAGGTTTTGTTCATTTTCATAGTACAAAATTTTTATAATTTTCTTTTCTTTTTTCATGTTAAAAAATCAATCTGTCTTTCCCAATACCTCCCATTAAGCAAATTTTAAAAATAAACAAATCCCTCATTATATATCTATATAGTATGACAAAATAAATTCCCACATGAACTATGAGTTTTTGTTTTCATTTTAAGTTCATTACTCCTCTGTCAGAAGGTAGGTGAACTATTTCATCTTCAACATTAAAAAAATCCTTCATTTCAATATATTGTGGTGTCATTTGTTGATCAAAGTTATAAAGCCTTTTAAAGAGTTTATTTTTCCCCAGTAATGTTGTTGTTGTATATAAAGTATTCTCCTGGTTCTTCTTATTTTGCTCTGTATCAGTTCATAAAGGTCTTCCCAATTTTCCTCTGTAATTGTCCATTTAATAATTTCCTATGACACAACAATATTTCATTACATTTATATACCATAATTCTCCTGATAGAAATATAGGATAAAGGAAGACCTCTTCAATTCCCTCTTCATTTCCTACTATGTTGAATTTCTGCTGCTCTGTTTTATGAAAAGTTCCCATTACTTCTGTACATGTGTTGATCACATGTGAATAACTCAGTATGGAATGGATCAACATTGTTTTTTAATGCTCACTACAAAGCTACTCCCATCTAAATTCTATAATTTGCTGCATAAAACAGATGCTCACCTGAATAAATGGCAGAAACTTGAATATGAATCCTACAGCAATACTCCATAACAAATATAGTACAAAAATAAGATATGGCCTTAGGGTGTGCTGGTATGACACAATATAGAGCTGTGGAAGTCTTAGAATGAGGCAGTGCCTTCAGATGTCTTCTATGCTCAATTTATTAATTTTTGTTAACCCTATATTTTTGTACATATAGATATATTTCCCCTTTCTTTGATTTCTTTGGGGCATAAGCCTAGACAGTGATATAGCTAAGTCAAAGGATATGCACTGTTTGATCTGGACATAGTTTCAAATTACTTTTCAGGAATAGACCTGAAGGTCAATGCTTAGCAAACCATGTACTAGTGTATATGTTTCCTGAAAGCCTTTCCAATACTTGTCCTTTTCCTTTTTGTAGTATTTGCCAATCTGATAGGTATAATATGGAACTAAACTTTGCTTTAATTTTCATTTCCCTAATCATTAATGATATAGAACATTTTTCATATGGTTTTTTATAGCTTGGATTTCTTCCTTAGAAAACTGACTTCAGATCATTAGATCATTTATCTTTTGGGAGAGGCTCTTAATACTATAAATTCAATCTAAAAATTATTTATTTCAATATTTTAAAAAATTGAGTTCTCAATTCTCCCCAACCTATTAAGAAGGCAAGAAGTGCAATCTCAATTATACATGTGAAGTAATGCAAAACGTATTTCCATTTTAGCTATATTTAAAAAAGCACAAAAATTGAGAAAATCATACTTCAATCATACTTCAGTTTTCTATATGGAGTTGGATATCATGTTTCATCATACATCCTTTGGAAATGTCTTGGATCATTGTATTAGAGTAGCTAAGTCTTCAAAAGTGATCATCAATACCATAGTGCTGTCACTGTGCACAATGATTTTCTAATCTGCTCACTTCACTTTGCATCAATTCATATAGGTTCTAATCATTAATATACCTTAAAAATAAGAAATGTTTTTGCAAAAAAAAAATTTCCCACTGTTCCTTTTTTTTTTAATAAAGCAATTGGGGTTAAGTAACTTGTTCAAGGTTACATGGCCAGTTATTTCTGGGTGTGGTGCTAAGTATCTGAGCCCGGATTTGATCCCCAGGTCATCCCGACACTGGGGCCAGGGCTCTTACTCGCTGCGCTACATTGCCGCCCAATCCCACTTTATCTTCTTACTTTAAATTTCTTTGTGCAAAACAATTTTATCTTGTTTGATTTTATCACTTGTTTAGCCATGGATTCTTCCTTTATCTATAGATCCAAAACTCAGTTTCCTCCTTGATCCTCTATTTCTTTAAGATATAATTTAAAAATCTAATTCATATATTTATTTGGAGCTTACTTTAAAATGTAAATGGTATAAGGAATTGGTCTAGCCTGAGTTTTTCCAGACTTATTTTGAAAAATAATGACTTCCTTCCCTGTTTCCTGAGATTTTTTAATTCATCATACACAATGCTATTGTATTTGCTTTGATACGATATACACATAATCTGTTGTACTGTTTTACTTCTCTCTATCTAAAAATAAAACTACCAAATTGTTTTAGAAGACTACTGCTTGAGATCTAGTTTAGACATCCCCTACTTCCCTCCCCCCTTTTTCCATTATTACTCCTCAAATTATTGACATTTTGAGCCTCCATGTAAAGTTTATTATTTGTAATATTTCTATAAAATTTAGGAAAATATTAGTCATTATAGCACTGAATAAGTAAAATAATTTAGGTAGCATTATCATTTGACTCAACCTGTCCATGAGCAAGTAATATTCATATGATTCATGTCTTCCTTCCTTCCTTCCTTCCTTCCTTCCTTCCTTCCTCTCTTTCTTTCTCTCTCTCTCCTTTTTCTTTTTTTTTTTTTTTGAAGGGTGGAGGGCAGGGCAATTGGGGTTAAGTGACTTGCCCAAGGACACATACATGGCTAGTAGGTGTTAAGTGTCTGAGGCTGGATTTAAACTGAGGTCCTCCCAACTCCAGAGCTAGTGCTCTATTCACTGTTCCATCTAGCTGCCCTGTCTCTGTTTCTGCAAGGAATGCTTTATAGTTAGAATCATATAGTCTCTGGGTTGATTTTGAGAGATACAGCCTCAGATATTTTATAGATTTTGTAGTTATTTTGAGAGGAATTTCTTTCTAGTGCTTTTTGCTAGATTTTCTTGTATATACATATACATACATATGCAGATAGATATACATATTGATATAAAGGATGATGATTTATGTGAAGTTAACTTGTTTCCTACAACTTTGCTTAAGTTAATATTTATATCAATTAATTTCTTATTTGACTAGATTTTTAAAAGCATAATGTCATATCATCGATAAAAAGCAGTAATTTGTTTTCTGTTTCCCTATCCTTATTGCTTCAGTTTTTTTTTCTTGTCTTCTTGCTGTAGCTAAAATTTCTAACTTATTGGGGCGACTAGGTGATGCAGTAAATAGAGCACCAGCCCTGGAGTCAGGAGGACCTAAGTTCAAATCTGGCCTCAGACACTTAACACAAAAACTAGCTGTGTGACCTTGTGCAAGTCATTTAACTCCAATTGCCCTTCAAAAAAAAGGCAAAAAAAAGAATTTCTAACTTATGTTACATAGTAGAAGTGACTGTGGCCATTCTTAGTTTTTCTCTAATTGTATTGGAAAGTTCTTGAACTTTTCTCCATTGCATGTTTGTCCTTGGATTTAGATAAATACTATTTATAAAGTCCTTTTATTCCTTCAATTTCTAGAGCTTTTAATAGAAATCAGCAATGAATTTTGCAAAAAAAAAAACTTTTTTCAACATCTATTGTAATAATCATATGGTTTTTATTATCTATATTATTAATATGTATCATCATTTTTATGATATTTATTACATTGAACTAATTCTGCATTCCTGGTATAAACTAAACCTGGGGGTCATACATACACCATTCTAATATGTTTTTGTACATTTTATTTAAGTTTTTGTTAGTGTTTATTTTCACTTTTATCTCTTCCTAGTTTAGGTATAAAGACCACATCTGTATCAAAGAACAAGGCACAAAGGGTGCCTTTTTTGTTATTGAAAACAGTTTATGTAGCCTAAGAATCAATTATTCTTTGAAAGAGCTAGAGAATTTCCTTTTGATCTCTCTGATCCTGTAGCTATAATGTCAATTTTTCATTAAAAAAAAGAATCATGGGGCTGCTAGGTGGCACAGTGAATAGAGCACCGGCCCTGGAGTCAGGAGGATCTGAGCTCAAATCTGGCCTCAGACACTTAACACAAAACTAGCCTTGTGACCTTGGGCAAGTCACTTAACCCCAATTCCCCTACCTTCCCCTCTCCAAAAAGAAAAAAAATAATAAAAGGATCATATATAGAAAGATTTTTTTCTCTAAATGCTCTGCTGTTATAATAGAATAATGCAACACACTTATGGTGGTGAAAATGCAACATTTCCTAGGATATTTGGGTGGCCAATATGAGTAATCATTGGAACCATAAGGGCTCCAATTTCCATGATGCCTTATGTGCCCACAGCACAGATGGATTGTTTTAACAAGCAGGAATGAGGGACAATAGATATGAAATGAAGATTTAGTGATGGCTTCTTCTTGGAACGGGGAGGAGGCATAGATAATCCACATTGTAACATGGAAATCACCAAGACAAGAGTGAATAAGTGATACCTGAGACAAAACAGCTCATGAGTTTCATGGACCTCAAGAGTGCCTGGCTAAGTAAATGGTAGTAAATAGCAGATATCAGCAAAAGCAAGCTTAAAGTACAACAATGTTAAAGTTGTTCATTCTGAAGGATTGTAATCACTCAGATGTATGGGTGATAATTGTTCTTGATTGCTATAGCATCCATTCCTTTTCTAATCAAATGTTTTCAATTTCAATTTTCAATTTCAATACCTTTTTTTTGTTTGATTCTGTTAGCATAGTAAGCAGCTAAATACCAAATATGAATTAAGAGCCCCAATTGCTGTTGTTTGTTGCTGTTGTTTTTGAATGAGTAAGAATAAAAAGTGAGCCATCTAAGGAAAAAATTAAAATTCTTATAATCTGAAGCCATGTCCATAAGGGATACTGAACAAGTGGAAGTCAAAGCCATGGGTATCTGACAAAGCACATCATACTATCTAAGTTATTGGTTTTGGGAATAAAAGAATAAACAGAAACACAAAGCATGGCTTAGTATTTGTTTTTCTTTCCATAAAGAAATCTGAAGATTATTTGTATTATAGGGAAAGTACAATGGTGTTGCTATTGAGATACTACCAGGTTGTATTTAGCAAAAAAGGACACTTTTAGATCTCAAGGATTTTTGAATTTAATAGAACAGTGTATGTAGAACATATTAGGTTCAGAGAAATAATAGCCATATCAAGCAATCTGTGTTATGTATGCATTAGATCCTACTTTTATTTTTTAATCCTTATTTTATTTTCCCCCAGTTACATGTAAAAAGCAATTTTTAACATTCACTTTTAAAACTTTGAGTTCCAAATTCTACCCCTTCCTCCCATGCCACCCCCTCATTGAGAAGGTAAGTAACTCAAATAGGTTATACTAATGTAGTCATGCAAAACATACCCATAATAGTCATACGGTAAAAGAAAATATAAACAAAAATACTCAAGAAAAATAAAGTAAAAAAATATGTTTCAGTCTGAATTCAGACAGTACCAGTTCTCTTTCTAGGGATGGATAGCATTCTTCATCATAAGTCCTTCAGAGTTGTCTTAGATAGTTTTGTTGCTGAGAATAGGTAAGTCATTCACAGCTAATCATCTTACAATATTACTGTTACTTTGTACACAGTGCATTTCACTTCACATCATTCCATCCAAGTCTTTCCAGGTTTTCTGAGAGCATCCTGTCCATCATTTTTTAGAGTATAGTATTATTCCATCTTAATCACATAGTATAATGTGTTCAGCCATTCCCCCATGGATAAGCATCCCCTCAAATTTTAATTCTTTGCCCCTTTTGTACATATAGGTCCTTTTCCTTTTTTGTTTTTATCTCTTTTGGGATATAGACCTAGTAGTGGTATTGCTAGGTCAAAGGGTATGCATGGATTTATAACCCTTTGCTTATAGTTCGAAATTGCTCTACAAAATTGTTGAATCAGTTCAGAGCTCTATCAATAGTGCATTAATGTTTATTTTTTCCCATATGCCCTCAAATTTGTTATTTTATTTTTCTGTCCTATTAGTCACTCTAAGAGGTTATGTGGTAACACCTCAGAATTGTTTTAATTTGCATTTATCTAATCACTAGTGACTTAAGATTATTTTTCATATGGTTATAGTTCTCTTTATGTTAGAGAGAGAAAGATTTTATCAGAGAAACTTCCTTCAATTTCCCCCCCCAACAGGTACTATTGCTAACTATATTTCCCTCCATCCTATTCCCCCAACTTATTCTATTCTAACTTTCTTTTCACCCTGTCCCTTCTCAAAAGTGTTTCACTTCTGACTACCCCTACCCCCAATTTGCCCTCCCTTCTTTCACCACCCCCCTTCTCTTATCCCCTTCCCCTCCTATTTTCCTATAGAGTAAGATAGTTTTCTATACCCAATTGTGCTTGTGTATGTTAATTCCCCCTGTCAGCTAATTCTGATGAGAGTAAAGTTCACTCACTCTCCCTCATCTCCCCCCTTTCCCCCTTCTCTGTACAAGCTTTTCTTGCCTCTTTTATATGAGATAATTTACCCCACTCTACCTCTCCTTTGCTCTTTCTCCCAATACATTCTTTCCTCACTCCTTAATTTTATTCTTTTAGATATTATCTCTTCTTATTTAACTCACGCCTATGCCCTCTACTTATACATACTCCTTCTAATAAGAAAAGTCTTATGAGTTACAACTATCATCTTCCCATGTAGGAGTGTAAACAGTTTAAGCTTATTAAGTCCCTTATAATTTCCCTTTCCTTTCTGTGTATGCTACTCCTGAGTCTTGTATTTAAAGTCAAATATTCTATTCAGCTCTGGCCTTTCATCAAGAATGTTTGAAAGTCCTCTATTTCACTGAATATTCATTTTTTTTCCCTCTGAAGGATTATACTTAGTTTTGCTAGGTAGGTGATTCTTGGTTTTAATCCTACCTCCTTTGCCCTCTAGAATGTCATATTCCAAACTATTTGATTCTTTAATGTAGAAGCGGCTAAATCTTGTGTTATCATGATTGTGGCTCCATGTACTTGAATTCTTTCTTTCTGGCTGCTTACCATATTTTCTCCTTTACCTGGGAACTTTGGAATTTAACTTTAATAGTCCTGGCAGTTTTCATTTTGGGATCTCTTTCAGGAGGTGATCAGTGTATTCTTTCCATTTCTATTTTACCCTTTGGTTCTATAATATCATGACAATTTTCCTTAACAATTTTTTAAAAGATAATGTATAAACTCTTTTTTTGAGTCTAATAATTTTTAAATTATTTCTCCTGGATCTACTTTTTAGTTTAGTTGTTTTTCCAATGAGATATTTCACATTGTCTTCTATTTTTTCATACTTTTGGTTTTTTTTGTTTTATTGTTGTTGTTGTTTTTATTTCTCATAAAGTCATTAGCTTTCATTTGCTCCATTCTAATTTTTGAGAAATTATTTTCTTCAGTGAGTTTTTGGACCTCCTTTTCCATTTGAACAATTATGTTTTATAATGCATTCTTTTTCTCATTGACTTTTTGGACCTCTTTTTCCATTTGACCTAGTCTGTTTTTTTAAGGTTTTATTTTCTTCAATATTTTTTGTATCTCCTTTATTAAACTGCTGATTTGTTTTTTTCATGATTTTCTTGCATCATTCTAATTTTTATTCCAAATTTTTTTTACCTCTACTTTTCTTATTTGATTTTCAAAATCCTTTTTGAGCTATTCCATTACCTGAAACCAATTCTTTTTTTTTTTTTTGGAAGACTTCAGATGTAGGAACTTTGACTTTTTTGTAATCTTCTAAGCATGTTTTTTTGATCTTCCTTGTCACCATGATGACTTTCTATAGTCAGAGGTTTCTTTGATTGTTTGCTTAATTTCCCAACATATTACTTGACTTTCAACTCTTTATTAAAGTAGGGCTCTGTTTCCTGAGTAGATAGTTCACTGTCCCAATCTTCCGGTTTTATGTAGCTGTTTTCAGAGATATTTCTAGGAACCTGTAAGTTTTCAGTTTCAAAGCTGGTATGATCTAAGGAGAGGTGTTTACTACTCTCCTGACCTGTGCTCTGGTCTAGGAGTAGCCACAAGCACTGAAAGCCTTGGAACTGTCAGAAGGGTCCACCCCTCCACTGCTATGCTACTGTTCCTCCTTAACCTGAGATGTCACCCAGGACTGGGACCCAGATCTGAGTATGCACAAAGCAATAGAGTCCTTCCTCAGTGCTAGCAAAAAGACCTCTGTGATCTCCTTCTGACTAGGTGTTTGACCCCCTTACCATCTATGGACAGAGAGTTCTGGAAACAGCCCCTGCCACTGCTAGTAAAATCATTCCCAAGGCCTGCTTCTGGTTTGCTGGGGCTGGGGCTGTGCTGGCATGGTCTGTTATTGTACTGTGCTCTATTCTCACCTAGGCGCCACAGACCTTTCCTGCTGACCTTCTAAGTAGACTTTGGCTTCTGTGGACTGAAAGGTCTAGAAACCACCGCTGCAGCCACTGATTCATTCAGTTGCCCTGAGGCCTGCTCCAGGTTTGCTGGGGCCCAGTCTACTCTGGCTCCTCTGTTGGACTGCACTCCTCTCTCACCTAGTGCAACAGACCTTTCCTACCAACATTCTAATTTTTCTTGGGCTGGAATTTTGGTTCACTCCATCTTTTTGTGGGTTCTGGTGCTCTAGAATTGTGTAGAGTCATTTTTTTTTAAGCAATTGGGGTTAAGTAACTTGCTCAAGGTTACACAGCCAGCTATTTTGTGTGGGTCTTAAGTATCTGAGGCCGGAACCGATCCTGGGTCTCCCAACTCCAGGGCTGGTGGTCCTACTCACTGCACCACCTGGATGCCCCTAGAGTAATTTTTAAAAAGTATTTCAAGGGGTTTGGGTGAGAGCTCAGGCAAATCTCTGCCTTTACTCTGCAATCTTGGCTCCACCCTAGCTCCTACTTTTATGAGTCAAATATGTTGTTTCCAGAATCCTTCAGGATTTTGCACACACTCCTGGAATTTTCAAAATATTTTATTCAAGTCTCCTCTTAGGCAGGTCTTCTCTTTTTTCCTAAGACACAAAAAAGAAAGAGAAAGAACTTGAAACTATACTATTCACAAGAAGTTTTCTCTGTTACTTCCTGGCTGTTCTATGCCAAAAGTTGAATCCCCAGTGCATCTGTGGTATAGTGGGAGTTTGGGATTCAGTTCTGACTCTCCTCCTTCACATCTTTTGATTTAGAAATATCCCATATCCTTTTTTTTTTCAAGTTGAAAGTTATAGACTGGGAATGTCTTGTTAGTGAGTAGCTATTAGTGACACCTCTGTCTTAAATTTTTCAAGTTATATGGTTATTAGCACTTGCCCTAGAGAAAGGTTTCTTGTAGTTTTTGTATGCCACAGGTTTCTCTGATAGTCTAGTAAAGCCTATGAACTCCTTCTCAAAATAATGTTTTCAAGTACATAAAATAAAATATGCAGAATTAAAAGGAAATCTATTATGGTGAAATGCAATTATCTATCATCTATTTATCTATATCATTTCTCTAGCATCTATTTTTCTATATTCTGTCACCTCTCTATATCTGTCTTTCTATCTCTCTTTGTTTCCCTCTCTCTGTCATTTCTCTGTCATCTACAACTCCTACCCTAGAAGAACTAAGTTCCTTCTAGACAAAGACACACCCAGAAAATATATAACAATTTAGATATTTGTATAAGCAAGGAAGTGAGTTTAGGTATAGGAGAAGTGTGAAATGAGTACGATTGTCTTGGTATAAGTCCTTAGAGGACCATATCAAGGAGGAAGAGAGGTTTAATAAGTCATGTGAAAGTTAATTTCTTTTGAATAACTGTATTAAGGGGGTGGAAATAGAGAAAAGTTGATGTCAAAATCCTCTTGGAATGACAAATGAACTAAGTTACAGTTTGAGAATTAGAGGGGGATGATGACAGAAAACATAAATCAGTAGAATAATTAAGCTGCAATAGATAGTCCAAGTGATATATATATATATATAAAGAAAGGTCAGGGAAATGGGGTAAGGACAGGTAGTGTAGGACTTAAACCTTCTGATAAAGAATTTTGTATTTATTCACAAGACAATTGGGAATCAAATGGAAAAATCAGAGGAGTAAGTGATATGTGGTGAAGTGTTAAGTCGAAATGATCAGATTTGTGTTCATATGTAGGTACCTGGTGTACTGGCAGAGTAAATTGTAATAATCTAAGGGAAATTCATTTATTCACCTATTAAGTGTTCACAACGTAGAAAACAAACATAAAAAATTAATGATTAGTCAAAAGCTACAGTAATGCAAATGGTTTATGGGAGAGACTTCAAAAATATTGTGAAGGCATGTGAAGTAGCAAAAGAAGTAAACAAAGTTAGGTAAATGGGGTAGAAAATATAAGAGAAAATGCAAAAGTAATGTACTTTTCTTTCAGGAAATGATTTTAAATCCATCTTTAAGAGTGGACAAGATAAGATAAAGTTAAGAATCTTTAAAAAATTATTATTTTATAACACATAATATGATTTTTCAAAGTCCTTTTATACATGTTGTTTTATTTGTTTGTGACAAAAACCTTTTAAATTAGTCAAGATTCATATAATTATCTGTATTTTAAATATAAGGAAACAGAGATGTCAAGAATTTTTTTTGGATTGCACAACTGGTAAATGCATAACTGATAACAACAGGCAAATAACACAAGGGGAACTAAGAGCCCAGGTCTTCTAAACCCACACCAGGTGTTCTTTCCACTCTAGCATGATGCCTTTATATAAAGGAAAGTGACAAGCCTTTCTATCTCCACTGAGGACAGAGAAAAGAGAATTGAATGCATATGCTTATAGTGATAGGTATAGATTAAACTAGGAATTCTTAACTTAGAATAATAAACTCATTTTTAAAACATGAGCTTTTGTTTTAGATTTATTTCATGTCATTTTAATTCTATATATTTATTTTATGTATTTAAAAATATTCTTAAAATAATGCTTAGCACAGTGCCTGGTCCATAGCAACCATTTAATTAGCTGATGGTGGACTAACAACCTGCCAAAGGGGTCTGTGTCACTCAAAAGAGCTGAGAACCCCAGGATTAGATAAAAGAAATACTCTGGTGATCCTAATAATAGTTGAATATTATCATAGGGCGATTTTAGACTATCTTTCCTCTGCACAGGTCTTTAAATATATGATAAATTCCCATTGGAATTTCCCATTTTGTATATTTCTAGTTAAAACTTCTCTGAATTATTGTCTCAGAGTGGGAAGGGATTCCAGAGACCATCCAAACCAATGCATATCTGACCAAGTATTGTATCTATGATATAACCAACAATTGATCATCTAGTCAGTACTCAAAGATATTTATTAGAATGAGGGGCACTATCTTCTAGGGAAGCACACTTAACTTTTGAAGAGCTGTAATTATTTGGAATTTTTTCCTAATACCAAGTTTCAAATCTGTCTCTTTGCAGCTTAAACCCATTGTTTCTGGTTCTACCCTTTGAGACCTAACTTAAGACACCTTCCATATGACAGACTTCAAATATTTGAATATGGCTATCATGTTCCCTTTACTACCAAACTTTCTCTTCAGGATAAACATTCCCAATTCATTCAACCTTGAATAAATTGAACCCTTTCACTATCCTGGGCACCTTTTCTGGATACTGTCCACCTTATCAACTTATTACTGTCCTTCCAGAAATCTGTTACTCAGAAATAAACAAAATACTCTAGCATTATTTTAAACATGTTAGCATTCAAGCTTATTTGGAAGTTACAGCATCGCCATTGATAGTAATTAATACTACTGAGACCTGAGAAATATTTTTTTCTGTTTTTTTGGGGGGAGGTGCAGTGGGGTGGGAAGGGTTTTGATTTTATCAATATAGGGAACTCTTGGTATGGAAATTTCTTCCATCAATACAGATCAGTAACTTATTGTATCAGCAATGCCATATTCACAATGCCTATAGAGATTACAAATATGCTGATATAATTATCCATCACAAAATACATCAGGTTTGCCATATGAGGAAATAAACTAGAAAATTTATTAAGATACCAAAAGACTGAGTCCCAAAACCAGAAAGTGAAAGCCTAGTAGTTATGACATTAGCACAGGTAGATAAAGTAGAAAGCACCCACATTCTCAAGCCTTTAAAACAGAACAGGCTACCTCAGGCAAAGGTCCTCCTCTCCCCACTCACAGCAACCACCCAGCGTCCTGGAAGCGTGCTCCCAGCAGCTCCGGCCCCTGGCAGTGCTCAGCAGGAGTCCTTAGCAGAAAGTCCTGCTCCCAGCAGCTCCGGCCCCTGGCAGTGCTCAGCAGGAGTCCTAACTCAAAAAAAAAAAAAGAAGAAAAAAAAAAAAAAAAAAAAGGGCTTCGCGCTGCCGCTGCCTCTGCTGCTGCCACAACCACAACCGCAACCGCAACCACAACCGCAACAGCAACCGCCACCAACCGCCAACCGTAGGACCGCTAGCTCGGCTCAGCAAACTGCAGGACCGCTAGCTCGGCTTAGCAAACCGCAGGACCGCTAGCTCGGCTTTCACTTTCTCTCGCTTTCCGCTTTCTCTTGCTCTGCTATGTCAGCACGTCCATGGGGCATGGGAGATCTTTAAATCCCATAACCCTTACATTCGGCCCCAAGATCTTTCATGTCCCTTACTTGGCAAAAATACAGTAGGAATAGCTGGTGTCAACAAAATTTCACAACAATATAACAAGAGTAGCACACAATAAACACAAAAAAACATATTTTAGGGTGGGGCTTGAGCACAAGCTCCCCATCATTCCCCCCACCCCGAACAAATGGGGCCCCAAAATCTTGTGGTAAGGGGTGAAGATCTCTTCTTCTATGGCTACTTGCTGCTGAAATCGGATGTAGAGCTGTCCCTGTCCTTAGGGGTCCCATTTGAGAGGTCAGTTCTTAATATGCTTGATGCCAGGTCCAAGGGTGACACATCACAGTTGCAGACAGGGGGTGACATCCAGCTTAAGCTATCAGGCATCTACAGATGGAGGGTACCAAGCCTGTGGAAACAAATCTAACAAACAAGGTACAAAAAATCAAGAAGAAGCAAAGAGACAATAACCAGACTATTGTAGCCTCACTCACGGTAGAATAAATGACTTAAGGGTACAATTTTGTAATCATCTTCTCCAGAATAAACAATAGTTACAGTGTTATCCTTCCCATATGCTATAATCTCTGCAGCCTTTGGAACATCATCTGGCTTCCATTTTACCCATACTTTAGCTCCTGATTTTATTCTATCAGTAGAACCAAATCCTTCAGTTCCTGTGACAGTTATTTTGGAAGGAGGGTCAGTTTTTACAAGTGGCATTGTTTTACAAGGAACGATAATCACTTGAACTATCCTATCATTCTTGTGAATCTGTATGGGCCCTTCACCTAAATTCTGGAATGTTACACAATTTCTCCTTGATAATTAGAATCTATTACTCCAGCCAATACATGTATTCCTTGAGCTGCTAATCCTGATTTGGGTAAAATCTGTCCAAAGTGATTTTTAGGAATTCTTATGCATATCCCAGTGGAAATTTTTCTTACTTCTTTCCTGTCCAACCAAAAGTCCTCTAAACAATGTAAATCATACCCCACCGAACCAGGTGGTCCTGGGTACGGTGCTGGGACATCTGGCCTCAAGGTCCAATACTCAATATTTGGGATCTTGTGTGTTTGTTGTTTTCTAATTTGCAGATTGGGGGTCATCATTCTGGCTAGAGGTGTACTTCCTCCCAATGGTCTATTATTCAAATTACGCAAAGCCATGAACAAATTATCCTTCCAATGTTGATATGAATTATTGGAACTTAACTTCCTCAACTGTTCTTTCAGTAATCCATTCATTCTTTCAATTAACCCAGATGCTTCTGGATAATATGGAATGTGATATATCCATTCTATATTGTTTAGTATACAATACTTCTTCATTTCATTGCCTTTGAAATGTGACCCATTGTCACTTTGAATCTGCATTGGGGTTCCATAATATAGACTTATGAGGTCTAGGGTTTTACAAGTGTTTTTCTGGGTTGCATTCTTATAAGGACAAGCTACTAGTACACCTGAATAGGTATCAACACAAGTACATATAAATCTGCATCCTTTATCCAGTGGTAGTGGACCAATATAATCTATTTGCCAGATTTGGGCTGGGACTTTTCCTCTTGCTATCTCTCCAGTTACTACCCGAGGAACAGTTCGCTCCTTTTCCAATTGACATATATGACATTCTTCTGCTATCTGTTTTACCAGTGAATGAGAGATACTAATACCTCAATCTTGTGCCCACTGGTGTGTGGCCTGGACCCCCAAATGGCCTGCCGTTTGGTGGACCCATTTTGCTAATACCGGATCATCAGTTGTTGTCAAAGTAGGGACAATATGTTCAGTAGCAATCTTTGCCAGTCGATCAGCATGAGCATTGTACTCACGTTCTGGTGTGGTGGGGGCCACGTGAGCATCTACATGAAAAACTGACAAGTCAGTGACCAAAGACATGTTCCAGATATCTTCCCATAATTCTTTGCCCCAGACTTGTTTACCATGAATTTCCCAATTTTCATTTTTCCACATGGGCATCCATGTAGCTAACCCATTAGCTACCGCCCATGAATCAGTGAATATATGACACTGTCCTCCTTGTTCTATTTTGATGGCTTGATATACTGCCATAAGTTCAGCATATTGGCTACTTGCACCTATCCCAGTACTTTCCAAAGTCCTTCTAGTACATGGGTTATAGGCCACTGCTTTCCAATGTCTTTTTTGCCCCAAATATTTTGCTGTCCCATCAGTAAACCATGCATGTCTCTTTTGTTCCTCAGTTAATACATCATATCCCTCATTCCATTTTACAGTGGATTGTACCAACTGTTGCTTTGGCTCAGGGGGTGTGTCATTCCTCTCAATTTCTATGTTTGCTATAGATTCATGCAGAGCAGAGACTCCGCTTTTGCCTGTTTTCGCCCTATTTTGAATATACCACTTCCATTTGATTATACTAGCCTCTTGGGCATGTCCAATTCTGTGAGAAGCTGGGGTACTCATTATCCAGGTCATAATTGGGATTCCAGGTCTTAATATCACTTCGTGGCCCACAGTCAGTTGTTCAGTCTCCACCAAAGCCCAATATGCAGCTAACAACTGCTTTTCAAAAGGTGTATACTGGACTCCAGATGAAGGGAGTTTCCTACACCAAAATCCCAAAGGTACATTTCGGCTTTGTTGTTTTTGCCATAAGCTCCAGTTTGCATAATCATCTTGTACAGTCACTTGCAATTCCACTGGACCATTTTGCATGGGCCACAAATCTAGGGCCAATTATATGGCAGCCTTGGCTTCTTCAAAAGCTTTACTCTGCTCAAGTCCCCAATCGAATTCATATTTCTTCCGTGTGACTCTATATAAAGGTTTTAAAATCTGTCCCAAATGTGGAATGTGGTGCCTCCAGTATCCAAACAATCCTATGAACTTTTGGGCCTCCTTCTTATTGGTAGGGGTAGGAAAATCCTGAATCTTTTGTCGGGCTTGAGGAAGAATCTCCCTTAGCCCCTTGTTCCATTGTATACCCAAAAACTTCACATTCTGAGCTGGTCCTTGAACCTTTGCAGGGTTAATTTCCCACCCTTTACTTTTCATATGCTCAATTAGAAGGGTCAAACTCCTTTCCACTACTTTCACATCTTTTCCCTGTATCATGATATCATCAATGTAGTGGGTAAGCTGTACACCAGGTAGCTTTAATTCATCCAACTGTTCAGCCTCAATCCTGTGACAAATAGTGGGGCTATGTATGTACCCTTGTGGCAAATGAGTAAAAGTATATTGTCTACCCTGCCAAGTGAAAGCGAAGTGGTCCCATTGTTTAGAGTCTATTGGGATGGTGAAGAAGGCATTTGCCAGGTCAATGACTGCATACCAAGTCCCATCATATTTCTGGATCCTTTCTATTAAGGTGATGGTATCTGGAACAGCAGCATACAAAGAAGGAGTCACCTTATTCAACTGTCTATAATCCACAGTCATTCTCCATGTCCCATCTGATTTTCTTACTGGCCAGACAGGATTATTCCATCTTGTGGTTGTAGGGACTAACACTCCTGCTTCAACATATTCCTTTATAGTAGTGGCAATTTCATCTTGCCCACCTGGCACACGATACTGTTTTAAAGTAATTACTTCAGAAGGTTCAGGTAAAGTGATTGGGTCCATTTTTAGTTTTCCTACTAAAACTGTATTAATTCCTGTCTTCCTCACAGCAAATTGGTATCTTCCTTCAGGTAAATTCAGAGTCATGCCTCTCAATACATCTATTCCAATGATGTATTCAGGAATGGGTACAACAACCACAGCATATTCCTTCTTAGGTAACTGCCCAATTTTCATTGTTATTTTAACCTGTCTGGCTGATATTTCAGTGCCTCCTAGACCTGTGATGGTAATAGGAGTTCCATGTTTAAACTTATCAGGGTTTCCATAGATAAGTGTGGCCTCAGCCCCAGTATCAATCAGTGCCCTAGTCACAGTAGTTGATCCATTCTTCCAATATATTGTTAAACCAATATGGGGTCTGCAATAAATAATAAAGTAACTGTAGTCCCAGTTTGAGTATAGGGCAGTGCCCCCATGGTGACCAGGGTAGGCATGGCCCTTTGTATTTGCCAACCATCCCTTCATTATGCTGCCTCCAGGCAGCATTCTTATCCCCACCCCCTGCTGGTAGTTTCTGCCCTTCATTCTCGAAGGGGACCAAAATGACATCACTGTGCTGCAGTCAAGTTTTAATGTGGTTGACTGGCTGATCAGACTAATATGAGCTCAGAATGCTCTATCACAGGTTGTGCACAAATAGTCCATGGGAATATTTGGGATGAATACTCCAAATTTGTACATCCTTCATTTCCTTTGAGCTATTTCAATTCTGCTTTGCTCATAGATTATAGAACCTTCTCTGTCGTGGGCATGCCATGCTCAGCGGTCCTGTGCCAGTGTCTTCCATATCATCTAATCAATTCCAAAATTCTTAAGAGAGACCTTGAGAGTGACCTTGTATCTGACCACCATGTGAATGCTTGTCCAGTGTGAGTTCTCCGTAAAACAGTCTTTTTGCAAGCGTATGTTTTGCACTCAAACAACATAGGCAGCCTTTCAGAGTTGCACACTCTGCAGCACAATTTGAATGCTCAGTAGTTTAGTTAAGAGTAAGGAACTCAGTGTCTAGTACCTTATCCTGCCAGGTGAACTTCAGCATCTTGCTAAGACAATTCAAATGGAAGTGATTCCATTTTTTGACATGGTGCTGGTAGCTTTTACAGGCATACAACAATGAGGTCAGCACAATGGCTCTGTAAGGTAGTCCATCTAACATCCCATACTTTCATTTGGAGTCTCCCAACCACTGAGCTCATTCTAGTAATGCATATGTCAACCTCATTATCAATGTCTAGAAAGTACACTATCAATGTAAGCGAACTTATTCATAGCCTTCAAAACTTCTCCATTTGCTGTAACTGATGGTTGCACATATGGGTGGTGTGGTGATGGCTGATGGAGCACCTGTGTTTTCTTGGTGTTGATTGTTAGGCCAAAATTAGCACAAGAAACAAAGAATTGGTCCATACTTTGTTGCATTTCAGTTTCACAGGCTGCATTGAGAATACAATCATCTGCAAACAGAAATCATGCATCAACACTCCCTCCATGCACCAATACTCCCTCCACTTTGGTCTTGGTCTTGGTCCCACCACCTACCCTAATCTGGTACTCACCCTTGGGTCTCTGAGCTCTCTTAGGTGATTCTTTGCCTTATTTTACCTAAAACTTGACCCCTATTTCACTTTCTGTCCATCTTCAAACCATGCTGCTGTGTGTGTATCCTACCTTCATTTAGATCTCCTTAATATATTGTCTTCTCACATTAGAAGCTCCTGCCTGTATTTTCATTCCCAGCAATTAGCCCAATGCCTAAAATATAGTAAATGCTTAATAAATGCTTTATCAGATAACAATTGTTTTAGTTTTCCTTCATTATTAACTCACTTTTTTGTTTTACATTTCAAAGATCTAATTTTATTTTATTTTCTCTTTATAACTTACTTTTCTCTAATTTGTAATTTGTCACACTCAAGACCTCATATATGGTTTTTCATAAACAGAAGAAGACCATGAATTAACAATATTAAGAATTGGGAAAACACACCAGAGGACTTAAAATTATCCTTATTAACAATATTTCTTTGCGGCTACAAAATACTTTCTTAGGTTTCTAATTAAGAGGAAAATTTCTTCTTTAACCAGATTTCTGCTTTAACCTAATTGTTTTTGTGTACCCTTGCACAGAATGGTTTCTGTAAAATTTGAAATTGCTGCTATAATAGAAAAATATGAGAGTGTATGTATATGTGTATGTATAAACATCTACTTACGTTATTGATAAAGAAATATTGCTCAGCTGTATTATTGTACATTATAATCCAGAGAAGTCATTATATATTTTTTTCCTGTAATATTCTATAAGGATTATCTCAATAAATTCCAATTTATCCAGGATGCTTGGGAAATGATGTGTTATATTTAATTAAATATTCTAGATACCTGAGGGTTACCTTAAATATGAAAATATAAATTACCAATTTTCAAAAAAATCTGGCTAAAGGGAAATGTATTTATCATTAAAAATATGCTGAATATAATTTAATCTTTCCTAGAAGAGTCAGGATCCTACAGTGCCAGAGGGTCACTATTAAGAACACCAATGATCATTGTATAATATTGAAAATATTCTGATTATGTGAATTTTTTACTTGTTTACATTTTTAGATTAAGGGGAGTTTATGTGAAAAATAAAAACTTTATAATTTGTAGTTAATTTGAAGTTTGGGAATGTGTCCTTGCTTTGTATAGCTTCTCTAGATAGTTATTATTACCTTCAAAATGTGCTTTGGAGCTATCCACTGATAGCTATAATTAGACCTAGAGTTTTCCATTTTAAATTAGGAAATGAACTGAATGATTCACTTCCTCCTGCAGAACAATTGTTCTTGAAAACAGAAAAGTTTCATAAGTTACATTTCTATTAATATATTGCCATGTTTCTAAAGCTAATTTTAATTCTGACCAGAATTGTTTTGTTCTACAAAGTCATCTTTTAATGGAATGATAGGGACTGGAACTATGATTTCATCAAAATAGGAACTCCCTCTACCAATGCAGGTCAGCACTTTTTCTCCAGTGGAGTGTTCAAAAGTTACCCAGAATTGAGCAACAAAGCAATTTAACCAGAGTCACACAGCCAGAATGTGTCAGAGGAAAGACTTGAATTCCAGTTTTCCTTTCTTCAAGGTCATCTTTCGATTCACTGTCATACAGCCTGGGTAGCTGCTTATTCCTCCTCCTCCTCCTTCTCCTCCTCCTTCTCCTCCTCCTTCTTCCTCTCCCTCTCCTTTTCCTTCTCCTCCATCTCCTCCCTCTGCCTCTCTTTCTTCTTCTTCTTCTCCTTCTCCTTTTCCATCTTCTTCTCTTCCTTCTCTTGCTCCTCCTTCTCCTGCTCCTCCTCCTTCTTCTCCTCCTCCTCCTTCTCCTTTTCCTCCTCCTTCTTCTAGTAAATTTCTGAGGCCATATTTGAACTCAGGTCCTCCCAATTCCAGGACCATTGCTCAATCCTTGATACCACCTACTTGCTTCTAGATACCCTTTTCCATAATTAAAACAACATCTTATTTTGAATTATTTTTGGCTACAGGATCACTTCAGTTAAAGCCTAAAATACTAATGAACATGTGGAAAAATCTATAGCTTTGTGTCTTATGTAGTTATTTCTTCTTTAGGTACCAGGTGATCACAGCAGTAGATTTAATCAAGGAAGACTTCTTGAAGGACTTAGTTTTGAATTGGTTTCTTAAAGAAATTAAAACTGACCTGGATTGGCAGACAGAGAGAGAAGAATGATGTTTCAAATAGAAGGTCAAGATCAAAGATTTGTTTGAACATACACATTTAGAACAATAGTTTGGCTTAGTTGTGTTAGAAATCATGTTGAGTAATAAGAGGTAAGACTGGAAAAATTAGAGAAAGAACATTGCTTTTAATAGATGTTAGACAGATTTGATGCAATGGATAAAAGGGCCCCACTGTAGTACTTAGGCAGAAATAGTTTGTCACTCAATAATACATATATATCTATATAGGTATTATATGCACATGCATATATATTCACTAAAATATCTGCATTCCTTTTCATATATATGCATACTTATAATTTAGAGCAATTCAAGTGTTCAAGCTGTCATGGACAAGACACAAGCCAAAATATTTCTGGAAAAATGTTTTCTTATATTGAAATTCTTAAAATCCATGCTTTTTTTTTTTTTACTTAAAAAGGAATTTAAATTCTATTCCCACCTTGGATATTGTTTAACTATACTGACTGTTTAGATGAATATATTTGTGGTTATTTTTGTATAGAATTAATAGAATTATAAAATTATAGAATCCTCCAACCAGGCCAGAGTTTTGGGAATAATCTGGTCTAGCCCTCTATACCCAGGTAGGTGATTTTTAAAACCATTTACATACACGTGGTCATCTTTGCTTGATAAGCTTTGGGAATAAATCATCAACTAACTCCCTCATTACCCCATTTTGGGTCCTGATTTATCTAAGAGGTTCTTGTTCTATTAGAATTTTTCTCCTTTAGGTCCATTTTATTAGTTCTGGTCCTCAGTGGACCACCTAATGAAAGCCTTACAATACTTAAATGGAAACAAAAACACTCAGATCCAGTGCGACATTGCCATCAGATTTGGAGGCACTTCAAATGTCAGGGTGAGAAGGATGGACTTTGTTCTACATAGAGTATAGTGACATAGTAATTTTGTTTTTTTTGTGGAAAAAAATATCCAAATGAAAGGTGCCATATTATAACATGCTTCTCTATGTAGGACAAATGTATGAGAAGACAATCTGCCCCTAACAGATACACATTTTAGAATGTGATTAGAAAACAAACAGGGACAAATCTATATACTTGCAAGAAACAAGATCACTGTATCTACCTACAGATATAGTGTATGCAATTCTCATATAATGGAAGCAGCATAAAGTAAGGTGTAAATCATTTTACTAAGTCAGATTAAAGGTGCTATTACTCATGGTTATGTAATACTATCTGTAATTTCTGTGTTAAACTTGACATTATAAATCCTTTAATCTGAGTATTTAAAGGCTATTCTATGGCTCATTTTTCAAACAGATCCCCGTTAACACATTTACTGCTAATGAACCACTAACATGTTCTCTCTTTCTTAGATAAACGCTGTTGACCAACATTATTATTTGCTCCTCATATAATTATTTTTTTGGCTTTTTAATTTAATTGCTTCAATAAAAATACACCAATAATGCATTTTTAATTACACTTCCCAGGTGACCTATGTAAAAAGAGGTTTTATAATGAAGCCACAATAATTAGCCTGTCATAGTCCAGTTTGGGGCTATTGTCTGGTTGTCCTTTCCATGGCTTGTTGTCGCATGACTAGAATTCTAAAATCCTTATGTATTATCTCCCATAATACTTAGGAAGGTATTAAAAATATGTGCAATACTGGCAGAAGCAGGCTTTCTAATTATTGTCAGCTATTTCTAGTGTGACGTGGTAAATTCCCCTGAGAACTAAAACAACAGCCCACTCCAGGATTTGTAATAGGCCCTAGAGCCTAAGTAGTTGTAGACAGAGCTGTTTCCCTCAGGATAGATAATTGGTTTACACAGCAGCTCAACATCTGAACTAAATCCATTTTTTCCTATTGTGATTTCCCTGTTTACTCTAATAAACATAAACTAGTTTGTTATATTAAACACTATATGACTCATTCTCTAATAGCTGAGTAAATTTGCATGTTCTGCCTCACCTGGAATACTAATGACTTATCTCTGCACATTTTCATGCATGAAATATTAAATATTTGATTTGTTAAACACACATGCTTAGCTAGATACTGTAAATAATGTTGTCTGGCAACTTATTAAATAAGATTGTGCTTCAGCCCCATTTTTGTATAGTTGAAAAATTGCTTCAACTAAAAGAAAAATGCAGACAGTTTCCACAGTAATTGAAGGAGGCGGTCTTTATCAGCCTATTACAATCAATTACCTAGAGATATTTGTTAGTGCATCCATGCTATTATTAATAATAATCTACTTGGCAGTTAGTGTGAAACAACAGAATGTTTTAGGTCCTTCAGCACTTTAGCCACATAGAACTGGCTTCCTGTCAATAAACAAGCATATATGCAAATATTGAAATTGCACTTGTAACTATCTGTGGTACTTTCATAAACTGCTATTGCTTGACACTATAAACAGGTACAAAGAAAAGATATTCAACCATAGTTGGGTATATTTTCAATTCTATTGGAAAAGCCATCTCAACCCAAAAGACTGGAAGATTTTATATTCATATCCGTGTGTGTGTGTTACCACAGACTTTTTTTTTCTTTTCCCACCATATAGCATTAATATCCATACATGTGGCAAATTCCATGCCATATTCAGTAAGGATTTCAGCAATGTAAAGGGCAATGTAAAGATACCATGATTCTTCATCTGCTATACCCTTTATACTCTTATCCTCTTGGGAGACCACCCCCTTATTTCTCCAAATGAAATAGCACACAAACTCTCCCTTCACTTTTTTTTCCCTCACACTTATGTTCTAATCATCTCTGGCCGAGCATGGTAGAATCTGATTCGATTGATTTACAGTAGAACCTCAACTTACAAATTTAATTCATTTCACTATTCTGTTCATCATGTAATTTGTTCGTATTACAAAGCAAATTTGCCCATGGCAAATAATGTAAAGTCAGGTGATTACTACCACATCCCCCAAAATATGAATATAAAAAGAATAATTTATTTATAATTTTAAATAAGTTTTTGTCCCTAATGCACCTGGAATACAATAGCAATGCTTATAAACTGAAAGTAAAACAAATTAACCTGCACTTTACCTTTGAAAAGAGTCATGGCTGATGTGAGGGAGTCTAAAGGGAGGAGGAGGAGGAGGAAGGGTTATTGTTTGGAAGGAGAAACTCCTTCCATGAGAACTTAGGGGATTTCAACCTCAGGAGTGTTTTGTCTTAATGCTG
This sequence comes from Petaurus breviceps papuanus, assembly GCF_028583685.1. Taxonomy (NCBI): domain Eukaryota; kingdom Metazoa; phylum Chordata; class Mammalia; order Diprotodontia; family Petauridae; genus Petaurus; species Petaurus breviceps. The sequence goes on along the minus strand of NW_027187419.1, from coordinate 89,976,592 downwards.
CTTCTACTAAAAGTCTAACACTACTGCCTTCGCTTATTTTTTTCATTTTTTAGAATCACTTTCACAGTTTGACTCACTAATTTTTTTTCTTTACATTTGCTTCTGACTAGGAATCTATCTAACAACACTTGTTCTTGACATTTTTTCAGAATGTCACAGAAATGTGACATTGCATTATCATTAAAAATATCTGTGGCTCTCATGGCTACAGCCTTATTTGGGGGATGTTTTCACCCAAATTTTGCGTGTCTTCCATCATCTGATAAACCTCCCTAATTACTTGACATGAGGGATGCCCCCAACCTCCCAACCTCCTCCTCAGATTCGATATGCTCCGAAACCTCTCCCTGTTGCTCCTCGTGCAGATTCATCAGTTCATCCATCATCAGCTCCTGGCTATGTTCCTCCATTGTTACAAATATTACTCTAGGTCACACTCTCAACCGTACACTTTTACACAAAGTGCTGCCGTATGTATGCGAACACATGTGAACACACTTGTAATGGTACTCTTAAGAGCAAATGATGCTACCTTCACAAAGGGTCAACAGCGAATGACAATGATTAGGTGGTATATTGACCTGAGGTTCCTTTGTTTGACATCTGAAATCCCCTGCACCCCGAAAAAAAACATTGCCCTAGTTGAGCATCATCCCTTCATGAGCCATTCAAGTAAAAAACATGATGTTCATCCTGCGAATTTTTGTTCATGTTGCAAGATAAATTTAGCGAAAAAAAATTTCCAATTTTTATCCAATGAAGCATACGTAAACTAGGTTGCTTGTAAACCAAGGTTCTACTGGACTTGTTAAGATAATTCAATCAGCCCAAAGTATTTCAGGGTCTCCACTATGAAGGAAGCCATATAAATGATCCATGTGAATTTGAATGGTTGAATAGTTTTGTCATGTTTCATTCAGTTGTGCATATATACAAACTGATGTATTCTATATCATTCCAATTGAATATCATTACATCATCCTCAACATCATTATTTTAAATAAGAATAGTTTGAGTCATCCCTAATGGACATGGATCAAGATTAGAAACAAACAATTCTATTTTTTTGGTTTGGGTGTTTTTTTTTTAGTAGATAACATTTTTTTCTAACTATGTGAAAAGACAATTTTAAACATTAATTTTTATATAAAATTATGAATTCTAAATTTTCTTCCTCCTCCAACCCTAACACAGTAAGCAATTTTATATACATCATATATGTGTGATCATTTAAAACACGTAATATTCCATTTTAGTCATGCTGTAAAAGAAGAAACAGAACAAAAGAAAAAAAACACACAAAAAATAAAGTGAAAATAGCATGATCTGATCTGTATTTAGACTCCATTAGTTCTTTATTTGAATGTGGATAGCATTTTCCATCATGATTCTTTTGGACCGAAACAAACAATTTTAAATTGTACTCTTGTCCAGCAATATCAGAGGTGTTGTGTGATTGTAAAGTTAATGTAAATTAGAAGATATTTTCTTTCCATTAATAGGCGCATGTGACCTGCTTGAGTTCCAAGGAAGCCTGAGTCACATGAGTCTATGGTGGGAGGAGTTTGATGAACTGGTGGAGCAGGAAGGATGGAACTGAACCCAGAGGAAGTTAGAGCAGTTAGAGATGAGGGAGAGAGAGGGAGCAGGCAGAGGGATGTGAGTGTTTATTTGCGGGAAGGCCTTAGCAGGGGGAAGGCTTGGAAATGGTGGTGCCCATGCAAAGTTATTGTGTATAGATTTCTTTGCTGCTATGATGGATTTCGCTTTCTGGTATTTGAATAAATGTTTTGGTTCTGTCTTCCATGTGGAAGGTCTGTTATATTTTGCAATTCAGAATTACACTGTGTAATGGGAATGTAAATCTTGAAGATCTTCCCTGCCCCTAGGCTAAAGTGCACCTGGAGCCTGGGGTGGGAGGCTTGTTTTTCAGGAGATACTTCTTGATCAATAAGGTTGTTACATTCTCTGAGCCAGGAGAAGGGTATATAAACCCTGATTTGAGGCTTTGTTTTGGGGCTCACTTTGAGAAGTGTTCTGTGATTTGATGAAACTCTGGGCTAGCTGTTGTCCAGAGCCCCCTGGCTTTGAAACCCAGATGTTGTTTGGTATGGATGTAATGGTTGCACAGTTTGGAAAGCTGTGTACTTGATCTGTTTCTGTCTTGATAATATTGTCTGTATATTCTGAAGTTCGGGGTGCTGACCTTTTTCCCCTGAACAAGGTAAATGATACGTATCTGACTGATTAAAGCAAACTTGTTAACGCATTTTGAGTTGCTTTCCTTTATCAAAGCAGATCCAAGAACCTGTGGTGGCAGCAAACCCTGAGGACCCTTGGGGTGCTTGCTGCTACACACTGACATATTCATAGCCTCTGTAGGTGCTGTGAATATCACATTGGTGCTATAGTTATATAAAATTTCTTCCACATCTCTCAGTTTTAGCTTCACTTATAAATTGGGAACAACATTTAACTAGCACAACTAGATTTTAAAAGCACTAAAGAATTGCCTGGATAATACAAGCTACCTCTGCAATAAGCATCAAATACTGTGCTTTCTGCATATTTTCAAGTAAGGGTCTTGGTGGCCTCTCTCTGATCCTTGTTATGGCTTAGACAGTGTAACATGAAATCAGTCTGCAATGTTGCCAAATTATAGCAGGGAAGTCTACAACTTGTTGTAATCTTTATTGAATGGCCTTTCAAATATTTTCTTTACATCTACTCCCTAACCCATTTTAAAGCAATTATCAAAACTATGAATTTAAGTCTTGCCTTTGACCAGTTAGATGATCCTAAGCAAGTCCTTTAAACTTCTTTTTTTTTGCCTCCAGGCAACTTTCTAAAACCATAAATTACAAAGAAATCATTGTTCTGCATTGGTTTAGAGGACTTCCACAGGAGTCTTTATACCTATCAAATCACAAATGTGGACCCAAATTAAAAAAAAAAGTCTTTGCGTGTCAAGTAATATTGCAATATATTTAAACATATATGAAGTATATATTGAGATATGTTTTAACATGTCATTGCAGATGGTAAATCTTTCAAACTGCCAAAATAAACCTACACAAATGCATTTAGCAAACCATGAAATATAGAGTTGGACAATAATAAGTTGCTTTAGTAGCAAAAAGATTTTCTTAGAAGAGCCAAAAATCTGACTAAAAAAACATTAACCATGTGACTGGTCAAATATCACCTTTTGGCATTCTAATAAACTGTTGCTTAGATAGAAATATCAAGCTATTACTAATGGCTATTAATGTGTACATGCTTCATGTAATTTTATAGTATCTTATTTTAATATCTGTAATTTTAATGAATTGCAATTTAGGAAAGAAACAATTTTCATTTACTTTATATAACATAATTATGGATCAAATTAACCCCACACTAGTCTTAATTACATTTAGTTTCATTTGGTTGATCAAGCAATTAACATGCCGCTGTATTTTGGAAGTAAAAACCAAGTTGTTATGGTCTTTCTTCCAAAATACACGCACTTGTTCATCTCCACTCATTTGTTCATCTTCAGTGTAGCTTCCACATAAAATTGTGTTTTAATTTTTTTGTTTGGAGGAGGGGGAGGGTTTACTCTACATTTTATATGTTGGATCACAAGAATAGGTATAATGAGGAAGTACTGCACCTGGGGTCCTGTTATATGTGGCTGCTTAATAATCTCTCCTTCGTGCTATCCTTTATCTGCTACACTCAGACTGGTTTCCATGTATTTCTTTTTTAATTGGAACTAATTTTAGGTTTGCCATTACTTGTGATTAAACAACCTCTTTACCACACATATATTTCATTCAGCTTGTGTATCACTTTCCTTGCTATTTGCTTAAGAAGGGAATTATTTGTCAGTAGGAAAAAAGTGATCTTTTTATGACATTACCCAAGTTATATCTGTAGGAAGAATAATTTTAGTAGTAATAAAAATACTGAGTTTAATAATAATGGCATTTAGGACCATATGGGTATCAGTACAACTAATCCTTTTCAACTAATTGAAAATGAAAATGGCCCTTTGCAATATGTGTGCATTGTGAATAATCCTAATTAGGATAATGCAAGGTTATTTTAGCACAGTTCAGAGTCACAGTGCAGTCTCAGAAAAACAGCTTAGATGAAGTGTGGTCCATTTAGGATTGTCCAGGAGCTTATGAGAAACCACAAGCATCATATTATGAAAACCACGGAAGAGACTTTATTTGAATGTACCAGTTCTATTTGTATTCTGATGGGCTTCACAAGACAAAATTGGTACACCTCCCCCACCATATTTCTAATGTTCTCAAGAGGAAGGATAATACATGCCTATGTACCTGAATCTAGCCCCCTAACCACTGCAGAACTGGTCTTTCATTTACCTCTTAGTCTGAGCCAGGAAGCTTTGGCAAGTTTTGATGCATAGCTTGTTTTGTTTTGGTTCTTGGTCATATTTTTGTTTGTTTTTATGCTCCCTAATTGGTGGGTTTCTTTACCTGCAATTTTGAGGAAAGTGGTGGTTTTCCTGTTTTTCAAGTGACACATTGCATTGTGTGAGGTTGCATCGTCAAATCTGATTATGTTGCATCACGCCAAGAAGCATTGAGGAATAATGTTTTGTGTTTTTTTCTTCCATTTGCCACTGAAAGGACTGTACCCAACAGGTCTTCCATGTAAAATTTACCTTTCTCACATAAATGACTGGAAACAAAATGATAAACATAAATGATTAAAAAGTAATGATATGAAGGAGACAAAGGGGTTATACTGCAATTATGGCATGAAACAAAACAGAATTGATAATTACATTTCATTTGTACAACAAATAAATTACGAATTTATTAGATGGTTTATTACTTCTCAGAAATAATAGTTCAAGTTTATACATTTGAAATCAGCATTGACTGAAGACAACAGTAGATACTAAAAAGTAGTTAATTACTTGTTTTCTTAATTCTCATTTTGATAAGCCTTTCAGGAAAAGCTTTATTACATTTTTCATCAGGAAATTATAATTAAAATAAGTGAGTTTTCACCAAATTCTGTTTGACCAATCAGTGCTTACTGGTTTTTTAAACTTAAATAAAGTATTAAAAATGCTTTTTAAAAAGTATAAAAAAAGAAAGTATTAAATATCTTTATTTTTTTTTGTAAAAATTTGAACTCTTTCTCTTCTTCCCCATGGGAATGCTCTCTGAAGGTTAAAATAATAAAAACTCAACCTAAATATCTTACTTCCAGAGTGGAGGCAACATGTCTGTAAAAATAGGGTTTAATATTACCAGCATTTTAAAAAAAAGTGGAATAGTCAAGGGTGTGTGTATGTGCGTGTGTGCTTGTGATCTATTAGGGTTCCCTCTGCTATATGACTTAGTTTATTTCTTTTTCATTAAAGGTGACAGAAATGTTCCTGAGGCTCAGTTGTCTCAAGGGACTAGAGCTCAAGCTGTTACTTTCTTGATGTAGTTTCCTGATAGTTTCTGGCCTATTGATATGACTTCCTGTGACTAAAGAAGTCATGTGGAGCTGGGGCCTTTTAGAGTTAGCAGGTGTCCTAAGACCCAGAAAGTTGCCATACCTTATTGTGGTGACCAAACTGGCTTCTATTAGAAGAGAAAGGATTATGTCTACTCAAGGTAAATGCTATAGTATCCTTGTTGACAATCTCTCTGCTACTACTAAGAAAACCTCCTTTTGTTAAATGTTGAATGACCTTATTTTGTCTTCTTCCATTCTAACACCAAACCTAAAGTAATAGTCTGTTGACTTTAGTTGGGTCCATCCTTACCACTCTTCATTCATAAAACAGGCATACTGAACTGCTTATATGTCATGGCAACTAACAATTCCATAGGTCCTAATATACTACCTATAAAAGGTATCATGGTAAGAAGCCAACTGAAGGAGGAGAAAAGGATGATAGGATCATAGATTTAGATCTGGAAAGGATCTTAGAAGTAATAGAGTCCAAACTCCTCATTTTGCAGATGACAAAATGGAGGTCAAGAATGGGTAAGTAATTGGGTCACAAAGCCAGTAAATTTCTGAAATTAGATTTGAACCCAAATCTTCCTGACTCCAAGTCCAGTACTTTATCCACTAGATTGTTGTTGTCACTCAGTCATTTAGTCATGTCTAACTGCTCGTGACCACATTGACTATAGCACTCCAATATTGTGCATGAAGTTTTCTTGGCAAAGATATTGGAGTGGTTTGCCATTTCCTTCTCTAATAGATGAAGGCAATGAAAGGTTAAGTGACTTGTCGACAGTCACACAGTTAGTATCTGAGACTGGATCTGGACTTAGATCTGAACTTCCTGAATCCAGGCCCCAAGCTCTATTCAATGAACTACCAGCTGCCTCCCTATCCATTATTTCCCCCTACATATTATTACAAAACACATATGATATATCATTTGATACATAGATGTGAGTGGAGCAAAATCCTGACCTTGCCTGGATACTTGATTAACTCAAAGAACTAGAGACTAAAGTTAATGACAACATTTCCTGTTCACCTGGATATAAATCAGCCATGATTTGCTAAGTGGTTTAAAATGGTTGACTGGTGGAAAACAATGGACAACTCAGGTAAGGAAGGGAGCTTCATTGAACTGAGTCAACTCATGTTGTTACTGCCTCATTCTTGTTGAATATCCTTCTGCAATGGCTAACCAAATTTCTTTACAATAACTGTTTTATGACCTAAGAGTGTCTTCTTTTATCCTAAAATAGAATATAAATTTATTGAGAGACTAGCCTGAGTCAGGCTCAGCCCAGAACCACATCATAAATTTTTGAATCAAGAAGTCAAGCATTATTCCATTTCATCTGGTGAATGTCATCTGACTCCTTAATTTCCCTGTGGATCTTTGGGTTTGCATTAAAAAATGGATACTACTGGTCCCTTCCCCCTGCTTCAGTCAGTCCAGAAATCTGGGCACATCAAGAGTCTGGAAGAGATTTGGAGTGGAGGACTAGATTAGGAGTATTGACCTAGATATAAACAGTTGAATAAAACTACAGATGCTAATGATGATGATGACAACAACATGAATTACCTTATTCCTAGTGACATGCTCATAATATGCATTTGCTCCCAATCCCTGGTGCTAAATTGAAATGTTAATTCATGAAATGATACCTTAATGGCTAGAAAGAACTAAGTATCATCCTGAGTACATAGCTTATTCTCAGCAGGTGATGTTGGTGCTGTGTGGAACACAACCCAATTTGTATTCTGTGCTACTTCTGGGTATAAAGGAAAAGAAGTAAACCACTTGACTGTACTAGAACTAGATTATCAATGACAAATGTTGAAGCCTATATTGATCCCATCCATAGCTTATGTTTGACAGCTGGGTAGCAAAAATCAGAGTTGGAAAGGAAATCATCACTACTTCTTTAACCCAAAGAATAAAACTCCATTCCAAACAAGCTTTATTGAGACTATTCTTAGCTCTCCAGTCTTACTTACTTTAAAGGATTTTGTGCTCACATAATGGGCATGGCATTCTACACTCAGATTTCTCTCTTTGGTTATCCAGAAGATTCCATTTCCGGGCATTCTCTGTGCACACAGGTTAGGATATATGATAGTTACGAACTGCAAAGATGCAAGGTCATATCTTAAAGAGGAAGGCATTTAAGAGTGCATAGTTTATGGGCACAGTTGGAAGTGTTGGTGTTTATCAGATCATTTTGAACAATGAAAAGGAGAAAAACATTGATCTTTTAGTGGTCTATAATAATTAGTACCCATCCCACAGTACCTAAAGAACCATCAGAAGACAACATAAATACTAACAAAACATTACATTTCATTCAATATCAATCAGGAGTTCTATGGGAGTATAGGAGATGGGAAATTGACCAAATGTTGTCCAGTTTTCTCAGCTGTGTCTAGCTCTCTGTGTCTCCATTTGGAATTCTCTTGGCAAAGATACTGGAGTGGTTTGCCATTTACTTTTCCATCTCATTTTACGGATGAGAAAAGTGACGCAAACAGGGTTAAATGACTTGTCCGATTTCACTCAGCTAGTAAGTAACTGAGGCCAGATTTGAATTCAGGAAGATGAGTTTTCCTGACTCCAGTCAAAGCATTCTATCCACTCTGCCACCTAGCTTCCCAGTTGATCATATAGTGGATAATGAATAAAATTTGTATTTTCAGCAAACTACAGTTGCTAGTTAATTTATTTTTTAATGAAGCACAATCAAAGCTATAGTATCTAATGAAATATACCACATGCTGAATTAATTTTTTTTCTTGTACCTAAATTCATAGGTTGTAATGGAAAAACTTTAGTAGTCAGAAAACTGGGTTCAAACTCTAGTTCTTCAACTATCTAACCATGTGATCTAAGGCAAGTAATTAAACATCACTGGGCTTTAGCTTTCTCTTCTCTAAAATGAGAGGGTTGGATTAAAGTAGAATCATAATCAGAGATTTTGATGGCAGACAACAAAGAATGGCCTGGGGCAAGCATCATCAATCTACTTGGGGTGGGAGGAGGTGTGTGTGTGTGTGTGTGTGTGTGTGTGTGTGTGTGTGTGTGTGTG
>NW_027187419.1:89927747-89968021 GCF_028583685.1 Petaurus breviceps papuanus | reverse complement strand
TGTGTGTGTGTGTGTGTGTGTGTGTGTGTGTGTGTGTGTGTGTGTGTATAGATGAAGCACAGGACTTTTCAATCAATATTGTAATTCGTGATGTAGAAAAATTACAAGAAGCAAGTAAAACAAATTCATTTGAGTTGTATGAAGAATTGATTATTATAATGACTTCCCTTCTGGGGAAGGAATGCTTGAGTCAAATCTTCATACCTCTAAATTTAAGTGTTTTTGGAAAAAAGCCTTAGTTGCTTAGTCTTAGTTGTATCTCTGGGTCTAAATGATCTCCAGAGTTTATTCACACTCTAAAATATGTATTTATAAGATACTATTTCCAACACAGTTGTTAAGTCATTAAATTATGTCTGACTTTTCCTGACCCCCTAGACCATAGCACCCTAGGACTCTACTATCTCCTGAAAGTCTGTCCAAGCTCATGTTCATTGCTACCATGAACCCATTTGGGATTTTCCTGCAAAGTTACTGGAGAAGTTTGCCATTTCCTTCTCCAGTTCATTTTATAGATGAGGAAACTGAGGCAAACAGGATTATGTGTCTTGCCCAGGGTCACACAGCTATTAAGTGACTGAGGCTGGATTTCAGTTCAGGAAGATGAGTTTTCCTGACTTCAAGCCTTCCACTGTGCTACCTAGCATCTTTGCGCTTATTTAGCTACGAGTAGAAGTTCAGTCAATGGACTTCCTCTGATGAGTCTAAATAGATAAGCAGACATAGCCCTGGGCCCAAGAACTCCATGTGCTTTTCCAGGTGCACTGAGAAGGGGAACTCTTCCAAATGATGCACTCAGAGTTACCCCCAAGATCAGGGCTAGATGATTGGATCCCTCAAGTGAGAGATACTGATTCATGGCTTATACATTTACATGTTATTTCCCATAAGTAGTATAGGGCTATTTCTACTCTGTGTATATGTATTTGTGTGTGTGTTTTTCCTTCCACCTAAGCTGCAAATTTCTGAAATAAAGATTTCTGAAGTAAAAGGATCATGTTTTACTTTGTAAAAAAGAAAAAGTCTTTCCCTCAATACTTTATACAGTGCTATCCCATTGTCATTTTTTTGCTTATATCTTGTTTCCTCAGTGCCTTGCACATAGTAAATCCTTAGTAGATATTTAATTTTTTTTTTATTCCAAGTCAAGCTTGGAGTCAGGATGACCTGGGTTCAAATCTTGATTTTGACACATATTGGTTGTATGATCCTGAGCAAGTCATTTAAAGGTTAACAATAGCAAGTGTGGACCTGAGGGAATTTCTTGATCAAAGAACTCCCTACATGGATGAAATTAGAGTTCTGAACTAAAAATTTTTTGAAAGTATATTTGCCTCATTAATTTCTAAAGATTAACAGATTATAAACTCCTCTAAGACAAGGCATGATTATCTCTTCTCTTTGTATTTTTCTTAACCCAGTGCAAAAATATGGACCATGTGTCAATTCTTTTAAGGAGCTGTTATTTCATAGGTGAGGGTTTGTTCTTCTCTGATTGAGATTGCAGATTCTCCACACCTTAGTAGATTTTTTAAACGTTGCTATAGTTAGAAAAAAAACATTACCTGCTGTCTAACCTTCTGGTGATGAGTGGCTGTGCCAATAATACAATCCTTCCAGTTTAATAGGACCTGCTGGAGATATGGGTTCCTCTGACACAGTCACTGAGAACTATCTTAAGCATTTCTCATTCTACCCAGCTTTGTGGCCCTAAGGGACTGGCTGGGCTGCATGGTTAGTGATTTAAAGCACATGTGTAGGGGTTATTCATAGAGACTAATATCTAGGATAGGCTAAACTTATTAAGACCCACTTTGTGTTGACTTTCATGTAAACTAATATACAGAAAAGACTGTGGCTCTTTAGACTTGATGGATTATTTATCACTAGAGCCCTGCTGTTTTTATTAACCCATGTGAATTCTTGTAGGGACCTGTGGAGGTGGACTTTATCTATCTATCTATCTATCTATCTATCTATCTATCTATCTATCTATCTATCTATCTATCTATCATCTATGTATCTATCTGTCTGTCTATCAATCTATGCATATACATACATATATATAACACACACATACCCACACCTATATATTGTCTAATGTTTGTTTATCCATGCTGAGTGTTTTTATCTAGCAAAAGTTTTTTGTTTGCTTGTTTGTTTTTAATGATCTGCTTCATTGATTCAATTTCTTTTAGACTCCGCATTTGTATTTGGGGCCAGTATAGCTTCTAACCTAAAGAAAAAACCTGTGACATCTCCTTGCAATGAAGCACTAAGATTTGAGTGGGGATAGTGGGGATATGTGCATAGTAGGTACTTAATATTGTGTTGTTGTTTGATTTAATCAGTTAAATAACACTACAAATCAGTATATGATGAAATACCAACATGTATAGTCAAGATAAACCATTACTGTAGGCCTTTAGGGAAATGACGGATATGGGGTAAAATCCTGGAAGATCTGATGGAAAAGGAGTGGCTTGAGTTGGATTTTAAAAGATAGAAAGTGTTTGGATAGGCAAAGGAAAGGTTTTTTTTATGCAGGAAGGGAAATATGAGAAATGGTTGGTAGGATCAGATCATTGGAGGCCTTGAGACCCTGAGACCAATTGGCAGAGATTTTAGACAACCTTTAATCAATAGAAAGTTACTAGGGGACTTGGGGACAGAAAAGTGACATAATGAATTCAGGATTTTAGGGGGAGTAATCTGGTAATGATGTGTAGTAAGAATGGCATTAGGCTTGACTAAAGTTAGGTAGATCAGTCTAAAAGACTAATTATAATCATTTAGGCAGATGGTATTGAAGACCTACACTAGAGTGGTAGCAGAGATAATATAAAGAAATACAAACAAAAATTTGTATAAAGAATCAATAAAACTATATATAGTGATAATATATAAATAAAAAAGATTGATTCTATGGTTTTGGATTGGGTAACTGAGCAAATGGTGGTGCCATTGAGGAAAATAGGGAAATCTTGAGGGTAGAGGGTTACTATTTGAGGAAAAATATAATGAATTCTGAGTGAATACATATATGTATATCATATATATGAATATATAAATGTACATATATGATATCAAGCATCAAGGCTGTCAATTCCACAGCAAAGAAATAATATTAGATCTCTCATTATAGTCAAACATTATTGGGCAGAAATATAGAATGTCAATAGAAAAAAAGGAAGTTTATTATGGGATATTTTCCATTTTAGGATCATAAAGTTATAGATATACCTTGGGAGTCATCTAATCTAACCACCTTATTTTTTAGAAGTAGAAATACGTCTAGAAATGTTCACTGACTGGATTATGATCATAAAGATGGAAAGGATTGAGCTAACATCTTTGAACTTTTCCTGCTTATATCATGTTTTTCTTAATAATGATATAAGAAAGATACTCAAATGGCATAAGTGATTTTTATATTGTAAAATCCAGCTTATATGTACTTTTTCCTCCTAAACTCTACCCCAACTTATTTATTCCTGGGTGCTAGTTCCCCTCACTCTTTCTGCTTCCATATCAAAGACATCTGAAAAGTCTATTTTCTCCAGGAATTCCCTATTATACTCCCCATTAAATGGCATTCCCCCATAAATCTTCATTTCATTTCTAAAAATATCATATGCTCCACTTCCTCCTAAACAAAGTGGATTTATGTATGTGCTCATATGTGATGAAAACACTTCTATTGGTTAACCTTTTTTATTCATGTTAATGGGTGCTAGGTTTTCACATACTGTTGTTTGGCATGTTTGCATTCCACTCTTTTACTCATTTTGCATAGCACCTAGGCTGAATATAGTTGCTATAAGAGTTTCACTCCCCCTACCATATCTTAAATTGATTAAATTACTTAATGAGGATATTCACATCCTAATTTGTGTTTTTATGGAGTTCTTCTGTCAAACCATTTCCACTCTCACCAATCATTTTCTTTCCTATAGAAATTCTTACTACAGAAAACCCTTTCCTTCTTATCCAAATCATCAATGATGGGAGTATTTAAATGTTTCAGGTGCAAGGAACAAGATATGAATTTCATTTTAAAAGACGATGTAGGGTAATGGCTGCTCCACTCCTGTCATGCCAGCCTCAATGCTGTTGACTTTTCTTCTGTCTGAAATTCTGTGGAGTCTCCCTCGGCCCCTCTCTGAGAGTCTCTGCTCAAACCACAGCTTATACCTCAGTTCACACAGAAAATCACTGAGCCACAGCCAGCAGCCAGGCATGGTTACTGGTTATGACACTTTCCTACAAGTCTCTTATGGATGCACAAGAAAATGTCGAAATGGGTCTTTAAGAATTGTTTTCCTACCCCAAGAGAATTCCTGGGGGCTCACACAGCTTCTTCCACAATGCACGGATGACAGGAATGGGGCAGGCATGTGGAGAGCAGTTATGCTCCCACAGGCTAGAGGGAGAAACTCATGCATGCCTTTCTGTCCCTTGAACATAAAATCTCAATAGTGATTCTCTCAAAGATTTATAATAGTTTGCTTTCCAATGCATAATCCAGAGAACCTGGAAGACTGAGGTAACATTCTGTACATAAGATTATAAAATGGTAGACTTTTTAGAGATAAAACATCAGGTATCCATTTCATTATGTATTCTCTTAAATTGAAATTCATATATATGTATGTGTACATACATGTGTCATGATCTAGAGCTGAAAAAGATCTTAGAAATCATGTAATTGAGCCACTTCATTTTGCAATTGAGGAAATTGAGTGACTTGCCTAAAGTGACATAGGTAATATGCATCATTAGTAAAATTTGAACCCAAATCTTTGGACTCCAGAGCCAAAGTTCCTTCTACCATACCAGTCTATAAACATTTAAGTGCCTGCTATGTCAGGCACTGTGCTAAGTGCTAGGATTACAAAACCAGACAAAAGACCGTCCCTGCCCTCAATGAGCTCATAACATAATGGAGGAGACAAACAAACAAAGTTATACAAACAAGCTATATATAGGAAAAATAGGAAATAACTAAGAGAGAGGAGGCACTAGAATTAAAAAGGGGTAGGGAAGGCTTCCTGTAGAAGAGGGAATTTTAGTTGGGACATGAAGGAAGCCAGGGGAGCCAATAGGCAGAAATGAGGAGGAGATCATTACATCCATGGGGACAACCAGAGAAAATACCTGGAATTAAGAGATAGAGTGTTTTCTGTGGGGAAGAGTAAAGAGGCCATTGTTAATGGATCAAAAAGTATATGGGGGGGAGGGAGTAAGGCATAAGAAGATTGGAAAAGAATGAGTGGGCTAGGTTATGAAGGGCTTTGTATATCAAACAGAGGATTTTGTATTTGATCCTGGAGGCAATAGGGAACCTTTGGAGTTTATTGGTGGGTGAGTGACAAGTTGAACATATGCTTTTGGCAAATCACTTTGGTGGCTGATTGGAGTGGGGAGACACTTGAAGTAGGCAGATCCATAAGCAGGCTAATACAATAGTCTAAATACAAGGTAATAAGGACATGTAAGAGAGAGGTAGTTATGTAAGAGAAGGAGGTTTATCTAAGAAATGTTTCAAAGGAGAAATTAACAGGCCTTGGCAACAGATTGGATATGATGGGTGAGGATGGTGCTGAGTAAAGGATTATACCTAGGCTTTGAGTCTGAGGTACTGGGAGGATGGTGTTGCCCTCTACAGTAGTACTGAAGGGGCAGTGGAGGTATTGAAGTTAGGAGAAAAGATAATGAATTTGTCTTTAAATATATTGATTTTAAGATGTCTACTGGACATCCAGTTTAAAATGTCTCAAGGGGCGGGGGGGCAGAGCCAAGATGGCAGAGTATAAACAGGACTTCTTTGGGGCTCCTACTCCCACGTCCTTCAATCCATGCAAAAATGACTAAACAAACTTTGGAGCTACAGAACCCATAAAATGACAGATAGAAGCTAACCTCCTGCTGAAGACTGCTTGGCAGGCTGGCAGGAAGTTGCCAGCACAGTGCTCTAGGAGTTGAGCCCAACTCTGCATGACCCTGGCTGGAGGAACTTCAGATCACCAGCAGCTGTGGCAGTTTCCAGAATTATCAACTCATAGATGCTAAGGACAGAGTGAGAGGATATTGCAGTGTGGACTTTGGGAACAGGGAGTTAGGGAATGCAGTACAGCCTTTGCCCCCTGGAGGAAGAAGTGGCTGAGACATGGCAGCGCTGCTTCAGAGTTCCTGGCCTGCAGATTTTAGGGACACCAAGTGACCAGGCTGAGGGGTAATTGCTCTTGCTTTAACCTGCTTGGATCTGGATCACTGTGTAGGGTGGAGGTCCTGGGGTGCACGACCAGTTGGCCAGAGCATGTGGAGGCTTCAGAGAGGGCACCCAACTAATAGCTCCAGCAGCTGAGAAAACTCCAGTGATTGGGGAAAAAGCTCCCCTCTCTGGTAGCACAGTTCTACTGTGGCAAAAAGCTCAAAAGTCAAGTAATTGAGTGGCAAAATGAGCAAGCAAAACAAGCACAGCTATTCGACTTTACACTCCTATTTTGGGGACAAAAAGGATCAAAGCATGGAACAGGAGGAAGACAGCAACATGAAAACTTCTGCACCAAAAAGCTTCCAAGAAAAATATAAACTGGTTATAGGCCATAGAGGACCTTAAGAAGGATTTTGAAAACCAAATAAGAGAAGTAGAGGAAAAATTGGGAAGAGAAATGAGAATGATGCAAGAAAATTATGAAATGAGAGTCAACAACCTGACTGAAGAAAATAACACCTTAAAAAAATAGACTAGGGGGCAGAGTCAAGATGGCAGAGTAGAAGCAGGTCTTCCCCTGGCTCCCAGCTTACACCTTCCCAATTCATGTAAAAGGGGACTCTAAACAAACTTTGGAGCTATGGAACCCATAAAACGACACAGAGAAGCTAAACTCCCTAATCCGGGCAGGAATGAGCCAACACAGTGGTCTGGGAGCCGAGCCCAGCTCCATGCCAAGCCAAGGTTTTAGCCCCAAGGCAAGCCTGACTAGCCACTGGTTGGAGGAACTCCAGATCACCAGCAGTTGTGGTCATTTCCAGATTTATCAACACACATATGCGAAGGAGAAAGTGAGAGGTCAGTGCAATATTGGCTTTGGGACCCAGTAGTGGGGAGTGCCTTGTCTTTTGCCCCTGGGGTGAGAAGCCACTGAGGGCTGTGGTGCAGCTGCTGATGCCACATGGCAGCTTCAGCTCCTGGCCTGCAGAGTGTAGGGGGACCAAGCAACCAGTCTGACTGGTAATTTCTCTTGCTTTAACCAGCTTGGATCTGGAGTGTGGTCTAGGGTGGAGGTTCTGGGGTGTGTGTCCAGCTTGCCAGAGCATGTGGAGGCTTCAGCAAGGGCTCCCAACTAATACCTCTGGCAGCTGAGAAAACCCCAGCATTTGGGGCGAAAGCTCCTCTGTCTGGTGGCAGAGTCCTACTGTGGCAAAAAAAGCCCCAAAGTCAAGTAATTGAGTGGCAATATGCCCAGGCAAAGGAAACAAAGCAAATAGAAGAACCCAATATTACACTCCTATTTAGGGGACAAAAAGGATCAAAGCATGAAACAGGAGGAAGACAGTGAAGTCAGGACTCCTGCACCAAAAGCTTCAAAGGAAAATTCGAGCTGCTTACAGGCCATAGAGGACCTTAAGAAGCAAATAAGAGAAGTGGAGGAAAAATTGGGAAGAGAAATGAGAACAATGCAAGAAAATTACGAAATGAGAGTCAGCCTGACTGAGGAAAATAAAACCTTAAAAAAACAGACTAACTCAAATTGCAAAAAAGGCTCAAAAAGGCAATGAGGAGAAGAATGGCTTAAAAAGCCGAATTTGCCAGATGGAAAAAGAATCTCAAAAGCTCAATGAGGTTAGAATCATTGGTTCAGAATTAGATGGGAGCAGGGGGGCCAGGTAGCACAGCGAGTAAGAGCACCGGCCCTAGTGTCGGGATGACCTGGAGGATCGAATCCAGGCTCAGACAGTTAGCATCCACCCAGAAACACCTGGCTGTGTAACCTTGAGCAAGTAACTTAACCCCAATTGCTTAGGGGCAGCCAGATGGCTCAGTAAGTAAGAGCACCGGCCCCAGTGTTGGGATGACCTGGGGGATCAAATCTGGGCTCAGATACTCAGCACCACACCCAGAAATAACTGGCCGTGAAACCTTGAGCAAGTTACTAAATCCCAATTGCTTTAAAAAAAAAAACAAAAAGAATTAGATGGGAGCAAATGGAAGCTAATGATTTTATGAGAAATCAAGGTGCTATTAAACACATCCAAACAAATGAAAGAATAGAAGGCAATGTGAAATATCTTATTGGAAAAACCACTGACCTGGAAAATTGATCCAGGAGAGATAATTTAAGTATTATTGGACTACCTGAAAGCCATGATCAAAGAAAGAACCTGGAAATCATCCTCCAAGAAATTCTCAAGTAAAACTGCCCTGATGTTTTAGAACCAGAGGGCAAAATAGAGGTTGAAAGAATCCACCGATCACCTCCTGAAAAAGATCCCCCCCAAAAAACCTCCTAGGAATATTACAGCCAGGTTCTGAAATTCCCAGATTAAGGAGAGAATATTATAAGCACCCAGGAAGAAACAATTTGAATATTATGGAAACACAGTCAGGATAACCCAGGATCTGGCAGCTTCTACACTGAGGGATTGAAGGGCTTGGAATATGATATTCCGGAGGGCAAAGGAGCTGGGATTAAAACCAAGAATCACCTACCCAGCAAAACTGAATATCATGTTTCAGGGGAAATTATGGTCATTCAATGGAATAGAGGACTTTCAAGCATTCTTGATGAGAAAACCAGAGTTTAATAGCAAATTTGACATTCAGATACAAGAAGCAAGAGAAGCATGAGAAGGTAAACAGGGAAAAGAAACCATAAGTAACTTATCAAAGTGAAACTATTAACATTCCTACATGGAAAAACAATAATTGTAACTGATGAAATTTTTCTCAGTATGAAAATATTTGAAGGGAAAAAATATATATGTATGTGTATATATATATGCATATATATATATAAATGTCTATATTGAAGGGTATATGGGCATATGAATACATATATGAATTTTGGTATATATGTTTACAGGTAGACATAGATAGAGAGCACAGGACCAATTTAATAGGAAGGGATGATACTTAAAAGGTGAAATTAAGAGGTGAGAAAGGAATATAATGAGAGGAGATGGGGAGAGACAGAATGAGGTAAACTCTCATATAGAAGAGGCAAAGGAAAATGGTTACAATGGAAAAAGAATAGGAAGGCAAAAGGGAATGGGTCAATCTCATTCTCACTGAATTTGGCTCGGGGAGGGAATGAAATACACACTAAATAGGGTATCTCACCCTACAGGAGAATAGGGGGAAGGGGTTCAGAGGGGGGGATGGTGGAATGAAGGCCAGGCTGGGAAGAAGGGAACTTGGAAGCATCCACTTTTGAAAAGGGATGGAATCAAAGTAGAGAATAGATCTAGTGGGAGGTGGGATAGGAGGGAGGGAAATATAGTCAGTCTTTTACAATCTATCAACTATGTTAATGTTTTGCATAAGCTACATGTGTGCAACCCTTACTGAACTGCTTATCTTTCCAGTAATGGTGGGTGGCAAGGGAGAAAGGAAATGAATCTGGAATTCAAAGTTTTTAAATCAAATGTTTATATATATATATATATATATACATATATATATACTATTAATAATACTATTTTACATGTAATTGTGAAATAAGATTTATATAGGCACTGGCGCATAGAGATCCACCATGCCCTACTGGAAAAATCAAAGGGGGTATGAGAGAAGATATGGGAGAGAACAGATTGGAGGAGGGCATACACTGTGGGACAGCATATTTTGGGGTGGTGGGTAGGGGAAAAATGGGGAGAAAATGTTTAACTCAAAATGTGGCTTAAATTAATGAAGTAAATCAGAAGTTAATACAGCATTGAAAAGTGAAAAAAAATAGATTAACTCAAATGGCAAAAGAAGCTCAAAAGGCCAATGAGGAAAAAAATGCCTTAAAAAGACGAATTTTCCAGATAGAAAAAGAATCTCAAAAGCTCATTGAAGAGAATCATTCCTTCAGAATTAGATTGGAGGAAATGGAACCTAGTGACTATATGAGACATCAAGATGCTATTAAACAGATCCAAACAAATGAAAAAAACAGAAGGCAATGTGAAATATCTCATTGGAAAACCACTGACCTGGAAAATAGATCCAGGAGAGATAATTTAAAAATTATTGGATTACCTGAAATCCATGATCAAAATAAAGAACCTAGAAATCATCCTTCAAGAAATTCTCAAGGAAAATTGTGCTGATGTTTTAGAACCAGAGGGCAAAATAGAATTTGAAAGAATCCACCGATCACCTCCTGAATAAGATCCCAAAAAGAAAACTCTTAGGAATATTATAGCTAGGTTCCCAGATCAAGGAGAAAATATTACCAGCAGCCATGAAGAAACAATTTGAATATTGTGGAAACACAATCAGGATAACCCAGGATCTGTCAGCTTCTACATTGAGGGATCAAAGGGCTTGGAATATGATATTCCAGAGGTCAAAGGAGCTGGGATTAAAACCAAGAATCACCTACCCAGCAAAACTGAGTATCATATTTCAGGGGGAAATATGGTCATTCAATGGAATAGAGGACTTTCTAACATTCATGATGAAAAAACCAGAGTTGAACAGAAAATTTGACATTCAGATACAAGAAGCATGAGAAGGTGAACAGGGAAAAGAAATCACAAGGAACTTATCAAAGTTGAACTATTTACATTCCTACATGGAAAAATGATAATTGTAACTTATGAAACTTTTCTCAGTATGAGAATAGTTGAAGGGAATAGAACTGTGTGTGTATATATATATATATATATATGTATGTATACATATATATGTCTATATAGGAGGGTATATGGGCTTATGAATACATATGTGAGTGTGTGTGTATATGTGTACAAGTATTCATAGACAGAGGGCACAGAACCAATTGAATAGAAAAGGATGATACTTAAAAGGGGAAATTAAGAGGCAAGAGAGGAATAAAATGAGAGGAGATGGGGAGAGATTGAATGGGGTAAATTATCTCATATAAAAGAGGCAAGGGAAAACTGTTACAATTGAGGAGAAAAACAGGACGGCAAAAGGGAATGATTCAACCTTACTGTCATTGAATTTGGCTTCGGGCAGAAATGACATATACATAAAGAGTATCTCACCCTATGGGAGAATAGGGGGAAAGGGATGAGAGGGGGTATGATGGTATGGAGGGCAGGCTGGGAGGGAGGCATGTTGGAAGGACACACTTTTTAAAAAGGACAGGATCAAAGTAGAGATCAAAATGGGGGGTGGGATAGGATGGAGGGAAATATAGTCAGTCTTTCACAATATATACACTATGAAAATGTTTTGCATAGCTACCCATGTACAACCTATATTGAATTGCTTATCTTCCCAGTATGGGTGGGTGACGAGGGAGGAAGAGAAAGAATATGGAATTCAACGTTTTAAAATCAAATGCTTAATATATATATGTATGTATATATATTATTATTATTATTATTATTTTACATGCAACTGGTAAATAAATATACAGGCAATGGGGCATAGAGATTCACCAGGCCCTACTGGAAAGTCGGAGGGGGAGTGGGGGAAGATATAGGAGAGAGCAGATTGGGGGAGGGCCTGTTCAGTGGGATCACTGTTTTGGGGTGGTGGATAGGGGAAGAATGGGGAGAAAATTTGTAACTCAAAATCTTGTGGAAATGAGTGATATAAACTAAAAATAAACATAAAATTTAATTTAAAAATGTCTCAAAGGTAATTAGAAATGTGAGATTGGAAGTCAGTAAAGAGATTAGGGGCAGGAGAGGTACATTTGAGAATCCTCAGCACAGAGATGGTATTTAAATACATGGGAAATGATGAGATTACTAAGTTAAATAGTATAGAAGAAGAAAAGAAGAGGGCCCAGGAGAGAATCCTGTGGGATATCTCTGGTACCATGCTGCTTCCACAGATTGCACAACTCAACAAAACTTTTAAATGTCCCATCTGAAAGATTCTAGATAAGAAATAAGTGAGAATTCTAGACTCAGAGTCCCCCCATTTTTAAAGCCTTCCTCCCTCTGTATCAGTCTCTTTCAGAAGGTTTTTCTCCTCTTAATGTTATGAAGCCTCCTCTGTCCAGTAAAACAATCAATGAGAATTGATTAAACATTTACTATGTGCCAGGCACTATTTAAAGTACTGCCCATTTCCACCAGTGCAGCCAGCTTATATATTTATATAGGTTCATTGTAGGTTTGTTCAATGGAGTATTTCAGAACAACCACCTGTAGCCATGTGCCAGCTATGTGGTACAGTGGACAGATCATTGGGCTTGGAATCAGGAAGACTCATCTTCATGATTTAGAATCTGGCCTCAGATACTTACTAGCTATGTGACTCTGGGTAAGTCACTTATCCCTATTCGCCTCAGTTTCTTCATCTATAAAATGAGCTGGAAAAGGAAATGACAAGCCACTCCAGTATTTTTGCCACAAAAACCCCAAAGGGGGTCATGAAGAGTCGAACATGACTGAAATGACACACCAAAACTGATATAGTCACATTCCTGACTAAATGATGGTTGAAACTAAGACCATGCTAGATTACAGGATTCACCTCAATATGTGCTTCTATAGTTTATTCAAGTCTAGTATGATCATAAATCTAGAACTGAACATTTTATACCTAAAATAACTGAGACCCACAGAGGGGAAATCAGTGTAGGATTCTGTCTTCCCTCTAAAAGAAGAGGCTATTATAGGACTAAGTCTATAAACATTCTACCTAACTGGTTCTGGGTTGATGGGGACTTAAATTTTGTGTCTCTGGTTCCCTTCCTGGGGGTCTATATGGTATAGTACTTCTGCAATTTTGTGGGAAATTAGCATTAAATTATTGCCTAATTCTTTTTGTGGGATTACACTCCTATAAAGATATATGCTTACCATGGATGTTGGGATCAAAGCAACTTTAACTCATTTAAAATGATTTTTAAAGACATTAAATTTCATCTATTGGCTCTGAATTAAATATATCATGAAAAAATATTAGATAGTATATACCAAGCCAAGCACTAGGAATAAAAATACAAAAGCCAAACAACCTTTGCCCTTAAGGAGCTTCCATTCTAATAAGAGAGAGAACACATAGGAAGAAGTAGTGGCCAAAAAATGATGTTTTAGTTATTTTTACATGTGTTAGAGCTCTCTGTTCTAAAGTTGCATTAATTGAAACGAAGCCTTTGAGTTTCCTTTCCATTGAACTTGAATGTCCTGCTGTTCATTTTAGAAGAGTTCTTCATAGCCCCCATTAATAATAGTAGCATCATGCAGGGAGTGCTATCCAAAATTGGCTCCCCAAATGCTGCTCTAATTCCCACTGTACAGATTTTCACTGTGTCCTATGAATCAAAAACACATGGTCATCACAGAATTATAGTGTAAAATTGATGGGTTGTTTGCTATTTCATAATTCCTTATACCTAATTTAAGAAAAAGGAAAATGATGGTGAAGAAAATAACCAATACTGGTGAAGATTTTTTGTTGTTTTTTGTTGTTGGAAGGGGACAAAATTATTTATAACTAGAATGAGTAGGTGCATAAAAGATAGCTCAAAGAAGATAATCAAAAAAGGGAAATATTACCAGTAGTTATGGCTCTGTGAGGACTCTGTTAGATTTATTTGCTAACTATACTATAATCATAGAACCTTAGCCCTAGAATGAACCTTAATAAGTCTTATACTTGAATCTCATATGAATCTGCAATGTCTAGATATAACTTTCACTGGTTGCTCTTAGTTTTCCCTTCTGGAGTCCCACAATTCAGATATTTAAAGATAGCTCTTTTCTACCTTCCCCCTCAATCCCAATCTTTTTCTTCCCCAGGCTAAACATTTCTATTCCTTCAACATTTTCTGATCTGACATGCTTTCCTGTCCTTTCACCATTCTGATGGCCCATCACTGACTGAGTTCCATTTTGTTAATGACTCTTCTAAAATGTGATACACAGGATTAAAGGCAATAATCTAAATATAAAATAGGACTACCAACATTCCTGCCATGGGCAGTATGATGCTTTTAATGGAGTATAAGACTGCATTCGATTTTTGGTCAACCGTGTTACACACACTTTGACTTATACTGAACTTGAAATCAACTAAAATTCCTAGTTGGTTTTGGTTTTGCTTTCCAAGTTCCCCTCACCCCCCACCAAGTACTGATGTTTAACTTTGCTTTCTCCATTCTATACCTGGGATTACAAATTTTAAGTCAGAAGCAACTCCAGAGATCATGTAGCCCAAACCCTTTGGAGAGGGGCAGAAATATTTAGTGCTCTAACTCTAATCCCTCCTCATGTTCTTCTAGATAGGCAGGGATGATGTTCCTGGCTTAGACTGCAATGACTAAGCACAATAGGGATCCTGGGTTGAGAAGGGGCCAGGTTTATTCAACTCAAAATAATTCACTAAAGAAAAAAAAAAGGTGAAGGGTAGGGCATAAAAGCTACTCCTGCGCCTCTTTCTCTCCTACTCTTTCTTTCAGAATACAATTCATTTATTTGCAGTCTCGAAGTTCTTGAAGCACAAGTCAGGTAGTATCTGTGCAAAGCTGTAATGATTGGTTGGTTAGCATCATCACCACTCTCTGTTAATGGCAGTGTCTTGTACGTCTCTCATTCACCAGGTCCCTATAATACTAATAGTTACAATAATTCATTACTACAGTATTTTTATTTTTACAAACTCTTTCCTCAAAAGCACACTGTCAAGTAGGTACTACAAATATTCTTATCTTTGTTTTGCAGATGAGGCACATGGGAGGATGTTAAATAACTGAGAGAAGAGAGGCAGGTGGTAAAAATGGAAAGAGATCTGAATTTGAAGCTTTTCTCTCTCTTATTTACTGTGAGATCTTGGGCAAGTCACTTCACTTCTCTAAGACTGTTTGCTTTTTGTAAATGAGTTATAAAGAAATTGCTGCTAATTTATAAAGGAGATTTATAGTTACTCTATAAAGTAGTTGATCTTT
The DNA here is from genome assembly GCF_028583685.1 of Petaurus breviceps papuanus. Lineage (NCBI taxonomy): Eukaryota > Metazoa > Chordata > Mammalia > Diprotodontia > Petauridae > Petaurus > Petaurus breviceps. The sequence continues at coordinate 89,952,935 of NW_027187419.1, read as the reverse complement.
CTTTTTTTTTAAGATGATTATTTCTTTATTTTTAGTTTTCAATATTCACTATCATAACATTTTGATTTCTAAATTGTCTCCTCCTCCATAACCTCCCCCCGAATATGGCATGCAATCTGATATAGGCTCTACTTATACACTCATATCAAACACATTTTCACATGTTGTAAAGAAGGCTTACAACCAATGAGAGAAATCACAGGAAAGAAGAGAGAGAGAAAGAGAGAGAGAGAGAAAGAGAACACATACAAATAATACGCTTTAATCTGCATTCAGAACTCAGTTTATTTTCTGAATATAGACAGTATTTTTCATTCTGAGTCTTAGAGTTGTCTTAGATTCTTGCATTCTTCTAAGTCTATCAAAGTAAGTCATCACACAATGTTGCTGTTATGGTATACAATGTTCTTCTGGTTCTGCTCACTTCACTCAGCATCAATTCATCTAAGTCTTTCCAGCTTTTTCTAAAGTCTGGCTGTTCATAATTTCTTTTTTATTTTTTTTTTCCTTTTTGGAAGGGGGAGGGTAGGGCAATTGGGATTAAACAACTTGCACAATGTCACACGGCTAGTTTTTGTATTAAGTGTCTGAGGCCGGATTTGAACTCAGGTTCTCCTGATTCCAGGGCTGGCACTCTATTCACTGCACCACCTAGCTACCCCCTGCTCATAGTTTCTTATGGGACAATATATTATATTAATTACAATACATAATATTAATTACATTCATATATCACCACTTGTTCAGCCATTCCCCAATTGATTGGCATCCACTCAATTTCCAATTATTGGCCACAAAAAGAGCTGCTATAAATATTTTTGCCCATGTGGATCCTTTCCCCATTTTTGTCATCTCTTTTGGATACAGACCTAGAAGTGGTATTGCTGGGTTAAAGGGTATGTACAGTTTTATAGACTTTTAGGCATAGTTCCAAATTGTTCTCCAGAATAGTTGGATCAGTCCACAATAGAGCAAGGAGTTATTAAACTTTTTTTGTGTCTTGAATAGTCTAGTGAAGTATATGAACCACATATTAGCAACAACATCCTCATCAATCATAATTATCATAGATAGCATTTATGTAGACTTTTAAGGTTTATAAAGTGCTCTCAGAATAGTCTTATCCTCACAACAGCCTAGGTAGATAGGTCCAGTTGTTATCTTCATTATTACAGAACAGAAAACGGAAACAAGAAAAGGTTGTGACTTCTCTAGGATCACACAGCTATTAAGTGTTGGAATTATGTTTTCAAAATTTAAAAAATTAAAAAAAATACTAATTATCTTGAAATAAAAATGTAATTTTTGATACATTCAAATTTATGGACCCCTAAAATCAAGGGGTCCATGGATCCCAGGTAAAGAAACCCTAACCTAGAAAAATATCTATGATTTCTTCCAGCTCAAAGTCTAGTGTCCAAGTATGCTAAATTTCTGAGAGAAGAGTAACTTGGTCATGATCCTGTAGCTAGCAAGTACTGGAATTGGTGCTCAAACCTATACATCTTGACTCCAATGCCCAGAAAAAAAAATGATTGTTGTATTATGTATATGCATTAAGCAGTTAAGTGTTAGTTTCTGCTAATACTTACTTGCTATTATTTGGTCTTGATGACCATGACAGTTTAATACTTTTGACCTGCATTGTTTTACTTTTCAGTAATTTTACAGTTAACTGCCATACTAAAGCAGAATTACAGAATGGACACAATTACTGTAGAATTTATAGAGCATACAATTCATCTACCTCTGACAAGTCAATATAAAATCCCTCATACACGATAGAGGGTCACCCTCAAATCAGAGTCCTTTGGCTTTCATACAAGGAGAGACAAGGCGCAGAAATATTAAAAAATATATATTAAGAGAAAATGCCTCCATAAAGATTCACTAGTATCACTGAATAGACAATAAACATGTTTTCTTTTTCTAGTTTTGCTTTTCTTTTTTTTTCTTATGAAATTAAGTAATGCTCATAGGAATCATAATTTCTTCTACTCCTAAATTGAGAGAAATGGTTGAAAATGAAATCTTCTCTGTTAGCAATCAGTAATTTTTAAATATAGTCATCCTAAAGCAACAGAAACAACAAGTAGTCTTACAAGTATACTAAGCATATACATAGATGTTGCTTCACAATATAATTTATGAAATGTTTGGGTTTGTTTTTATATACATAAGAGAAAAAAAAGAATAATATCCAGAAGTGTGCTCATTCTTTGATAGTGTGAAAAGAATGGTGTTCCTATTGGCTGGTATTTTCCAAAGTGGAGATGTATACAAAAAAAGATTAGGAAAAACAATGAGAAAATACTAGATGAGCAATTTTACCATGATCTCAGTGATTTGAATGTGGTCTAAGCTGATATTGATTAACAATCATTAATGCATTGATAGATGTTCCATAGATGATGTGGAATCAGTGTTTTTAGCCCGCTGAACACTTATCTAGGGAGGAGGTGGGAAGAATAATAGGAATTACACCTAACTGGTATCCCATTTACAAGTCCAGAATAGGAACTTTAGACTTCACCTTAAGGAGAATTGATTGACTAAGAGACAAAACTATTTGCAATCATGTTTATAAAGGCAGTTTAGTATATGGAATCTTGAATTCTAAATGTGAATCTTGTAGCATAGGGAAAAGGAGTATAAGACTGAGGCTTATCACTTATCTCAGAATCCTAGACTCTAAAGCTACTTCAGAAGCCATTTAGTGCAGCCTGTTGTTGACCAAGAATCCCTCTTCTTCTATCCCAGTCTTCCAGACTCTTCTTGAAGCTCCACAGTGAGAGGAGGCATGTTATTTCCTTAGGCAGTCAATCCTACTTTTGAAATTTTTTTCCAGACACGATGACAAAATCTAGCTCTCTACATCTTCAACCTGCTATTCCTAATTTTGCCCTTTGGGCCAAAGAGAACAGATATAATCCTTTTTTTCCAAATGACATGTATTCAAATACTTTTTTTTGCTGTCATTGATATAAATATAGAACAGTATAGAGTCAAGAATCTCTGTGTCACTGCAATAGGTTTCCCAATTCCAAGTTGACATCAAGCGACTACTCTTTGGATCTCATCCTTTAATCACTTTTGCATCCATATACTGGAATTATTGGCTTTCCCATATCTCTCCATCTTCTCCATGTTGCATGAGAGTCTCTTTGTCAAATTCTTCCCTGGAATCTAGATGAGCTATGTCTTCACCATTTCCCCAACATACCAGTCTAGTAACCCTGTCAAAAAAGGAAATGAGGTCAGTTTGGCATGACCTGTTCTTGATGAAGTGAAAATGTTTCTATCACAGCAATGAAATGATTCAAGCAAGCTGGGTCAAACACAGTTGGGAGTTGTGCTTCTGTTAGCTTCCAGCAGAACTGCCATGAAGCAACCTGCCTTCTAGCTTTATCTGTACCACACTCTGTAAGTAGGCTGGTCTATGTGGGAATTCCAAAGGAAAATATGAAATACTGAGTGGTCTGAAATCAGGAATTGTAGAAGTCCTGACATCCATTCTTCATTGGATTATGACTAAAGCACAGCTCTGCTCATATAGATCCCCTCTTCAAAAATCTTCAAAGAACTTTCATGTTCTCTCCCATTACTCTCGAAAGCATATCCTAAATTCTAGGCTACCTGAAGTCTTGCTGTTCCATAAACTTTGCCAGCTTCATGACCCTTCCTTATATTCTTTCTTTTGTTTTGAATGAATTTCCTGCTATAGTGGCACCTTCTGGAATCTTAATCTTAATTAGGATCATATGCTTTAGAGTAAAAGAAAATATGTAGATCGTTCCATCTAATCCCCATTATGACTGAAGAAGCTGGGGCTCAGAGAGCTTGTGACTTGGCAAAATCATACAAGCAGCAGGGACTGAACTCAAACTGTCTTCAAATATAGTCTCCTTCCCTCTCCCCATTCATGTTGCCTCACTTTCTAATCTTACTTTGAATAACACATTCTAAATGTAATGGTAATGTAATTTGAATTTGAAGATCCCTTTGTGTTGGCAAAGGTAGCAGGCACTTAGCATTTAGTAACTGATCAAGCCTCTGATTGGGGGAACAGAAGGTATGAACTCTTGTCTCCTGTTACTAATGTAACAGGAAGGGGTTGGCTGAAACAGGAAGCTAATGCTTGTATATATAAGGAAAAGTCCCAGAGAGCCACAGTCAGAATTTCTTGGGACCAGCATCTGGTGGCAGAGCAACTACAGAAGAGAGAATAGAGAACTGAGCCAGAATTTCCTGAGAACTTGTCACGGTGGAACTTCTGAACAGGAGCCCTGAGTCCTGAGCCTGCAGACAGCAGCCCGTAGCTCACTGCCCCGAACCAGAAGCCAGGAGCCCAGGTGACTGAGGAAGCATGACTGGGATGCTGAGACTTTGTTTGTTTGTGGCTTGGTTGAGCCTTGAATTCCCTGGAGCAGAAATTGTGAAGGATTTGAGATGGACTGGACCCTGTGAACTTCAGTGTGGAGCAGGACCTACCTGGAGAACTGGACAAGGAACTGGGAGCTGTCTGCCATTGAACCCAGGTGACAGTCTGGTGAATCCAGGTAGAATCTGGGACCATGGAAGGGGATCCAGGGAATCTGAGAACAGGCCCTGAGTCAAGATGAAAAGACCTCTCTGTGGGTAGTGAGTAATGATGAAATTGTAGTTTACAAGTGACCTAAGGGGTGGAGGGTTTTGTGTATGATACATAGTAATTTATTGTTGAATAAGTGACTGATTGAGTTAATCAAGATTTTGCCCCATGAGTGGAAAACTTTGCTGAATAAGTGAAAGATTGAGTTAACTTAAGAGTGCCCTATGTGTGAAAGACCATTTGCCCCATGAGTGGAAGACTTTGACTATTGTACTTTTTTTTTTTTTAAAGCAATTGGGGTTAAGTAACTTGCTCAAGGTTACATGGCCAGTTATTATTTCTGGGTGTGGTGCTGAGTATCTGAGCCCGGATTTGATCCAGGTCATCCCAACACTGGAGCCGGTGCTCTTACTCGCTGAGCCCCCTGGCCACCCCTAAGCAATTGGGGTTAAGTAACTTGTTCAAGGTTACACGGCCAGGTGTTTCTGGGTGGGTGCTAAGCGTCTGAGTCCGGGATTCAGTCTTCAGGTCTTCTCAACACTGGAGCCGGTGATCTTACTTGCTGTGCTACCTGGCCACCCTGGACTATTGTACTTTGACACTATATTGTGATACTGAATGAGTTAACTTAAAAAACTTTGCCCCATGAGTGGAAGACTTTGACTATTGTGCTTTGAGATGATTGTTCTTTGTTGTAAATATTGTGACCACTTTGGTGAAAACTATGTGGCTGTTTTAAAGATAAGCTGTTTGTGAATATAAGTTGTAATACTGTGAATGCTGAACCTTGATTTTCTGTGAAAGTTGTAATGCTTTGATTTGTTATGGAATAAATAGTGTTCACTATACTGTGTAATCAGAACCTTAAAAGCTGTTCACAGTAGTATTCATCCAGAAAGCTGCTTCTGCATGGCATTACAACATTTCACATTGCTCTCCTTCCCTCCAGCTTATTTGCCTTCTTTCTTCAAATTCCCAACACCATATTGCCTCTCTTATGGCACCCATCATTACAGTTACCTGTGAACTTATTTTATTCCCCCTTCTAGAGCAGTTTTTTTAAGCCAGGTACCATATCTGATTCATCTTGATTCTTTTGTCAGTGCCCAATGTCTTGCCTATAGTAGACAATAAATATTTGCTAAATTTATTTTATTTTGGAGGGGGGGAAGGCAGGGTAATTGAGGTTAAGTGACTTGCCCAAGGTCACACAGCTAGTAAGTGTGATCAAGTGTCTGAAGGCAGATTTCAACTCAGATCCTCCTGACTCCAGGGCTGGTGCTCTATTCACTGCACCACCTAGCTGCCCCATGTTAAATTGATTTTAATTGAAAATTTAGTTTGGACAATATCCTGATACTTTTAAAATATTGTTTTATTTATTCTGAGTGCTTAGACATGATGACACAACAGTCTTATCCTGATGTCATGCTATCACTTTCTATAATGCCAATGGGCCATAGTTTAGATGATAAAGCAATAAATCCAAAGCCAGTTAGTTTCATTGGCTATATGTACCTATATTTTGCTTACAGGGCAATAAAGCAGCTAAGAAAAAACATGTTTGATGTATTTCACACTCAAAACAGTTTCACTATTGAGGGTATTATCAATAAGAAATATATGTCCAGTTACTCAGAGACCCTAACTTAACCTTTCTAGGTGCTATTGATATTTAGAAAGTTTATGGAGTAATCAATTAGACTGTAAATTGGCATTCATTGAAAGGTAAACCAAAGGACATGACAGCTGTATTACTCCATTTTCATTATAATTACCTCCTAATGAAAGGGAAGAATAACATGTAGCCCATACCATCACAGTACAAAATACTGGCTACGGCATTGACCAGAAGGTATGAAAAATTCTTAGATTGTTTTGCTGATTCTACATTTGACATTCTTCTCTGGCTTTGGAAATATATTGGAGGTTCATAAGTGGTCAAGATATCTACTACCAATTTTCAAATCCAATATACAGTCTCTCGTATATTGGTAATGCTGACATTAGGGGAAAAAGGGTTGTACTAGGGTAACCACCCCTAGTCACAGGACAAGTTTCCTCAGCAGATAGTTACCCCAGGTTCAATCCCCTATAAATATGTGTTTGTGTTTAATAGTTAATCAGTGGACACAATTAGTTCAAAGCAAAGGAGTTTAATAGGATGTCATTGTAAGAAAAGTAGAAAAAAAATGATTTGTGCATAAAACTAGGGAGAATACAATCTCCTACAAAATTGTTATTGTTTATCATTTATTTTCAAAGAGGACCAGTGACATCACTGGTGATGTCTTGATTTGTGAGTGAATTGGATTTGATTGAGACAGAGTTGCACAAATTCACAAGTCTCACTCTCTCTTACGGAGTCATCAAAGTCCAGCAATAGGCTGAAAGTCAAGATGATTGGTGATGGCCCAGGATGTAATGGATGACCATGGCATTTTCAATACCTGATGAAGCTCTAAGCACTTCTAAGTACTCTGACACCTTTGAGGCCACTGTAACAATCTTCCTCATCTGTGCATTCTGCCAGGGAAAGTCTTCACATGCTTGGGGTATACACCACCACCACCCCACTCACTCACAACAGGTTTGAGACCTTTGTCCATTACTTTCAACCTGGTTAAGCCTGTCTGCCAAGACAGTTTTGCCAGGGTGTGGCCTCTTTTTCTGCTATGGCTTCTTGGAGCCATAGGTGAGAGTTGGGTAAATCAAGTAGATGCCAAAGGTGAATAAGCAGCACTGAAAAGGCTTTAAGCAGCCCTCATATGAGAGATGCTAGTCCTCCCTTAAGACCCCATATGGCCCACAAATATACATAGTATCACTAGGAAGAGTGCTTTTAAGTTGATAACATGCTTCAAATATGTATTCCCCTTTGATCTTCACAAAAATCTCATAAATATAGGTGCTATCTATGATTAGCCCCATTTTACAGAGGCAGAAATTTTGACTCAGAGGAATAAAGTGACCTGCCCAGGGTCAAATAGCTAGTACGTACCTGAGGTAGCATTCAAACTCAGGTCTTTCCAGCTTCAACTCTGAAGTTCCATCCACATGTGTTTCAGAGGTAAGATTTAGGGCTAGGATACATTTAAGGGAAATATATGACCAGAGTGTGTGCATGGAGGGATTTCTTCTACCAAATAACACCACTAAAAACTTTTGTTGTCTTGTCCCCTAAGAGTTTTGACCAATGGGGTCTTTCATCCCCCCAGAAGACTCAAGTTCTTAAAACACAAGAACAGGGGTGCTCCCTAGTAGCTAACACACTCTTAAACTTAGCCTTTTCTTTAGTCGTGGGGGTTGGAAAAGAGGAAAGAGAGGAGAAGGCCTGGTTTTCTGAGATTTCATTCTACTTTACAATGAGGATTACCTAGCTTTCCCCATTACTAATTTCAGAAGACGAGGCTAAAAGCCAATTCAGATTTATTTGCTCAACAGCTACCAAATAGCTTTACAATATGGTATTTCATTCTCCCAGTAGAAGAATGAATGGAGAAAATAGGCACTCAGACTAGTTAAATGAAGGAGATAAGGTCCTTCTCTCTGCTGACTAACTAACCACATTCCAGGCCTTCCATATGCAGGTATGACCAGTAAGGTCAGAAAGAGGCTTTTCTTCTTTATATTTTTTATACAGCCATACATAGTTTACCAGAATATTTAGAAAAATAAAACATCAGAATTGGAAGGTAATAGAATATTAAAGCTGGAAAATACCTTAGAAATTGTCTAGTTCAACCCATTCATTTACAGATGTGGAAACTAAGTCACAAATAGGTGAAACAAATTGCGTAGTCTCAGAGTTCTTTGGTACAGAATTAGGATTAGAACACAAATTCTATCCTGTATCTTAGTCTCTACACTATGCTGAATATAAACAGTATCTAATTTCATTAATAAAAGGTTCCAAATGTTGTGATCCAATTAAACCAGAACACAGAAATTTTATGAAGATTTCTGATTTCATGACTCTAATGCCATATTTCATTTAGGGTGAAAGGCCATAAATAAGATACTGTGTATTGTAAATATGCAAATATAAAGTAATAACCCTAGTAACAAGTAATTTCACTAAAGTTAAAGACCCAAGGCAAGAGAAACAACTGGTTTGTACCTCACAAAATTCACAAGTTACTTAAAGTTTTAGTCAAAGATAAGATAGTAAAGAGTCTAGAAGGAAGTACAGAATTGGAATTTAGTTTTGCCAAATGATTTGTTCTTAAAAAATGTAGCTCACTGGTTAAATTATGAGGAAAAATACTTTTGCATATGTCATAGACATGCAAAATGTTATAATTATGGAAAAAACGATTTGTATATGTGATGATAGAATAATATTTAGATGGATCTATTATCCCCCTCAGTATGGGTATTGCCTCTACCACTACAGATTGTAACCATTCTATATCTTGATTTTCATTTATGTCCCCATCTAAATCCTGCATAATTAACAAAATATCAAATGGATTAGTGACCTCATCAATTTGAGAATTCCCTTTAATAATGTAAATTGCAACCCACCCATTCCTGCTTATCCTGTGCAACTTTCATTCATGTCCTTATGACAGTTTATATAGTGGGTCCACTATAATGTGCCTTCATTGCTTTCTCCTCCCATTGCAATGCTACCAATGGAACTAATCCAATCACCTGTCATCTTTTGGTCTCACTACTTCATCTTCTCTTTCTATCATTCAGTTCATTGATGACATACATTATTGCCATTCTTTGGAGTTCCTTGTTGGTTATTGGTTGCAGCCAGATCACACTCACAATTCACCTTTCTATTTCCCTCAGTGTGATACTCATCTTTAGTTATTTAAAGTTAATGGTGCTCCAGGCCTTGCTGCCATACAGAAATACTGGTAAAATGTTTGTATTGAAAAGATTAACGTTTGGTTTTAAAGGAAATGCCAGGTCAGTTAAGCTATTTTGCAATTTTCTGAAAGCAATCTAGTGCACTTTCCTCCTCCTTTACAACTCTGGGCATAGTTCATTGTCTATCTGTATTGCTTTGTCCCTGATATACATAATACTGAACATGCGTTGTTGGAGGTCCATTCAGCTGCATGTTGAAATCTAGGCAATATACATTCTTCATCCATTTGGTTTTTCCTGTGTGAATAAACAGGACAAATTCCATTGAGTGATTACCAAACCTCTTCCAGGAAGCTCTGCAGTATGGAATAAACATAATGTCATCCACAAATAGAAGCATCTGTAGAACTTCACCACATATGAAATATTTTCTTTTCTTTTTTTAAGCAATTGGGGTTAAGTAAGTTGCTCAAGGTTACATGGCCGGTTATTTCTGGGTGTGGTGCTAAGTATCAGAGCCCAGATTCAATGTTAGTCATCCCAACTCTGGGGCCGGTGCTCTTAGCCGCTGTGCTACCTGGCTGCCCTAAAATATTTTCTTGATCAGGATTCTGCCTTAGATTTCCTCTATCATAGGTGTTTGCTTTTGAGAAGTAAAAGTTTCAAGCCTTTCTGGATTTTGATCATTATAGGGTCGCTGAATAAAGTACTTTCTGTTGTTACTTTTTCCCAGGAATCCTGAATCATACTACAAAGAGTTAGCTATAGAGTGTTGTTCTATCAAATTGAATACTTTTTAATAATTGACATAAAATCAACCCATCTTTCAGTCAATTATGAGGCGACAAAGAAGTGGACTTTTTTTTTTTAGTATTACTTGCAAATGACTGCTTGATTCCTAGTAATACTTTGATTGAATAATCCCTCAATTCATATGTAGATGATCTTCATGAACATATTCAATGAATAAGGGAAGAGGCATATATCATCCATATTAGACTTCTCAGCCACCTTTCTGTATTAAGGGTTAAGACTTTCCCAATAAAATGGTCCTCAGTATTATATTGCCTATTAATGCTTCTGTAGTGATAGCAAGAGTGTGGCAGGAAAGAGAGCAGATGATGCTAAGAATCAAACACTATTTAGACCATTGTCTAACTTTAATTTGACTATTGGTGCTCTAAATGTGAAATCCTTGTTTAATGACCAGTGTCTTGACATACCACTGTAGGAGTTGAAACATATCAATTTTGACATTCTTTCTATAAACAAAATTAGAAAGAAGGAAATTGTAGATACGCAGAAATAAGGAGGGCAATCAATATTCATTATTTATTTATTTGCTTTTTGGAGGAGGGAGGGCAGGGCAATTAGGGTTAAGTGACTTGCCCAAGGTCACACAGCTAGTAAGTGTTAAGTGTCTGAGGCCAGATTTGAACTCCAGTCTTCCTGACTTCAGGGTTGGTGTTCTTTCTATTCATTGTGCCACCTAGCTGCCCCAACAATCAATACTTATTAAGCTCATACTATGGGCCAGATACTGCTAAGCTATGCAGACACACACACACAAAAGAAACAATCATTGCCCTCAAGAAACTTACAATCTAATGGAGAAGACAACACACAAGCAAATATATATATATATATATATATATATATATATATATACATAAGAAATAATAATAATATTATATGATATATATATAATATATATAATAATAATACTATATAATAGATATAATATACATATTATATATATATATATCAAGCTATATGGAGGATACATAGGAAATGATTAACAGGCACTAGGTTTAAGATGGTTTGGGAAAGGTGGTGTTAGAAAGCTAGAAGGTGGTATTTTCTTGGGAACTTAAATTTAACCTTGAAAATTAGTAGGCAGAGTTAAGGAGGGAGAACATTCCAGCAGTCTGGAAAAGCTAGAGAAAATGAGCAGAGCTGAGAGGAGTATCTTGGTTGAGGAACAACCAGGAGCCCAGTGTCACTGGATTGAAAAGTATGCAGTGGTTAGTAAGGTGTAAGAAAACTGGAAAGGTATGGGGCACTAGGTTATGAAGGGCTTGAATCCCAAACAGAACATTTTGCATTTGTTCCTTGAGTTGATAAGTAGCCAGCCACTATAGTTTACTGAGTAGGGAGCATCTATTGCTATAGGCCAAGAGTGAGATGAGAAGAGTCAACACTTGGATGGTGACAACAACAGAGGAGAGAGGAAAACAAATAAAAGAGATGTTATAGAATTGAAATCAATAGGACTTGACAGCAGTTTAGTTATGGTGGGGCGGTGAGAGATAGTGAGGAGTTCAGGATGACCCCTAGGTTGTGAGCTTTAGGAAGTGGGTAGATAGTGTTGCTGTCTTTAGTAATAATGAAGTAGGGATGTAGATGGGGGGTAACAAATGATTCAAAGGTACTTATTGGAGGTGAAAAGAAAGTATTCTACAAAGTGGATTTTATTTTAATAAATCCAAAACCTATAAGAAATATTATTTCATGTTGTGTTTGATCATCAGCTATTATCATACTGTAATGGCAAGCAAAGTAGTACTTTGCTCCTTATTTCAGCTATTCAAGTGCCTTTGATTGTGTCAAGTCTTTGTTGGAAATAATATGCCTTGTGTTACCCTTAATAAGCCTAAGGGAGTTTGGAGACCTTCCCTGCCCTTAATAGGCCTAATATCATCACATGGAGCCCACGGTGGGAGGAGCTTGCTGAAAGAGTAGAACAGAAAGAGTGAAACAGGAAGGGTGGAACAGAAAGAAGAAGAGCAGATAAAAGCTTGAGCATGAGCTGGGACCAAGCATAATCAAGAGAGAATGCTTATGATGTTGGGACTCTGTCTGTTGTTCTATATTAGTGTTACTTTGTCAGACAAAAGAACTCTGTCTGTTGAATTGTGTTACTTTGTCAGACAGAAGCATTTGTTTGTTGATTTTTGTTTGTGTGGCTTTGTCAGACAGAAGCATGCTGTCGATTTGTGTTGATTTCTCAGACAGAAAGTGAATTGAGATGATAGTGCTGGCAATGTGTGTAAATTTTGTTGTAGCTCTGTTGAGCTTTATTTTCCTAGAAACAGAACTGCGAAGAACTTGGAGTGGAGAAGTTCCTGTGGTATGGAACAGGAGTTGAGAGTTGCCTATCTGTGAATCCAGGCAAGAGCTGGGAGAGTGGAAGAGAAACCATGGGGTTTGAAAGTCAGCCTTGAGTTAGATGAAAGGAGACTTTACTTAGGTACTCAGTGCTAACTGATGATAGTGTAACTTACTGTGACCTGGGGTAGATGGCCTTTGTATTTTCCACACCCCTTAAGCCAGCCTCCAATCAAGATGAAAGAAGACTTTAGATGGGCACTCTCTATATTGATTGAAGAGATAGTGACTTACTGAATGATATGTTTTGTTTAAGACTATATAGCTACCTTAGTAATAAATTATGTTATATTGTTGCTTCAGTTTCTTGAATAAAGCTTTAGTATATTGCTGAATAGAGAGTTCACTATACTATGTGATTAGATCCTTAAAGTTATTCACAGCAGCAGTCCTAAGGAGAGCTTCTTGTGATTGGCTTTATACATACTAATGAAAAGTATTTGCCAAAATGCCACTATGGAAATAATCAGAGTCTAAGGACCAATCTCTATTGCTGAGAATGAAAGGTAGAGTAACTTTTTGAAGTTGATAAAAGTCTTCAAATCAAACTAAAATACATTCTTATACTTGGTAACTTATATTAAACAGTGGGAAAATGATAGAAGAAATGTGTGGAAGTATAGTTCAGGAGAAAGAAATAAGATGCTAGTGACTTTTAAATTACACAGAAGCCTCATGTCTGGCACATAATAGGCATTTAATAACTGTTCACTCACTGATTCTATATAATATTTCTTCAAAAAAGAAAAAAAGGAATTGGTAGGTAATTAACATGGCAAGCACCAAATGATATCACAAAGAAAGAAATTGACTTTGTTTTAAGAGACAGAAAATGGCTTCTAATTCATGGAGAGAGGAACTGCTTTAACTGATTGTGCAAACAACCATAGGGTAATCAGAGCTAAGATTCTAATTTATAATAAATAAGAAGAAAGAATAGTAATAAGAAAAAGATATAGTCTACAATTGAAATTTCACCCAAATTATTTAAACAAAGTATTAAACCTTAAAAAAAGAGAAATGGATCATAGAAATGATATCAATAACCATTATAATAATTTCAGTTGATAATTATGGAAATATAAATTAATTTGTAATATACAGGGGAGGGGCAGAGCCAAGATGGCAGAGTAGAAGCAGGACCTCTCCGCAGCTCCTGCTTCCACCTTCCCCAATCCATGTAAAAAGGGGACTCTAAACAAACTGTGGAGCTGCAGAACCCACAAAATGACACAGATAAGCTAACCTCCCACTGAGGACAGGCCGGAAGGAATTGAGCCCAACACTTTGGGCGCCGAGCCCAGCCCCACACCAAGGCTTTAGCTCCAGGGCAGGCAGACTCCAGATCAGCAGTAGCTATGGCCATTTCCAGATTTATCAACATACATATGTGAAGGACAAAGTGAGAGGTCAGTGCAGTCTGGACTTTGGGACCAGTAAGTGGGAGTGCATGGCTTTTGCCCCTGGGGAGAGAAGCTGCTGAGGCACCGGCACAGCCAGCCAGTGCCACGTGGCAGCTTCAGCTCCTGGCCTGCAGAGTGTAGGGAGACAAAGCACCAGTCTGAGGGTTAATTGCTCTTGCTTAAACCTGCTTGGATCTGGATTGCAGTCTAGGTGGAGGTCCTGGGGTGTATATCCAGCTTGCCAAATCATGTGGAGGCTTCAGAGAGGGCACCCATCTAATACCTCCAGCAACTGAGAAAACCTCAGCATTTAGGATGAAAGCTCCCCTGTCTGGTGGCAGAGTCCTACTGTGGCAAAAAGCCCAGGGGTCAAGTGACTGAGGGGCAACATGACCAGGCAAAGGAAACAAAGCAGATAGAAAATTCCAACATTACACTCCTATTTTGGGGACAAAAAGGAGCAAAGCATGGAACAGGAGGAAGACAGTGAATTCAGAACTCCTGCACCAAAAGCTTCAAAGGAAAATACCAGCTGGTTACAGGCCATAGAGGACCTTAAGAAGCAGATAAGAGAAGTGGAGGAAAAATTGGGAAGAGAAATGAGAACGATACAAGAAAATTATGAAATGAGAGTCAACAGCCTGAATGAGGAAAATAACACTTTAAAAAACAGACTGACTCAAATGGCAAAAGAGGCTCAAAAAGGCAATGAGGAGAAGAATGCCTTAAAAAGCCAAATTTGCCAGATGGAAAAAGAATCTCAAAAGCTCAGTGAGGAGAATCATTGCTCCAGAATTAGCCTGGAGCAAATGGAAGCTAATGACTTTATAAGAAATCAAGATGCTGTTAAACAGATCCAAACAAATGAAAGAATAGAAGGCAATGTGAAATATCTCATGGGAAAAACCACTGACCTGGAAAATAGATCCAGGAGCGAGAATTTAAAAATTATTGGACTACCTGAAAGCCATGACCAAAGTAAGAACCTAGAAATCATCCTCCAGGAAGTTCTCAAAGAAAGCTGCCCTGATGTTTTAGTACCAGAGGACAAAATAGAGCTTGAAAGAATCCACCAATGACCTTCTGAAAAAGATCCCAAAAATAAAACTCCTAGGAATATTATAGCCAGGTTCTGGAATTCCCAGATTAAGGAGAGAATATTACAAGCAGCCAGGAAGAAACAATTTCAATATTGTGGAAACACAATCAGGATAACTCAGGATCTGGCAGCTTCTACACTGAGAGATCTAAGGCCTTGGAATATGATATTCCAGAGGGCAAAGGAGCTGGGATTAAAAGCAAGAGTCACCTACCCAGCAAAACTGAGTATCATGTTTCAGGGGAAAATATGGTTATTAAGTGGAATAGAGGACTTTCAAGCATTCTTGCTGAAAAAACCAGAGTTGAACAGAAAATTTGACATTCAGATACAAGAAGCAAGAGAAGCATGAGAAGGTAAACAGGGAAAAGAAATCATAAGGAACTTATCAGAGCTGAACTATTAACATTCCTGCGTGGAAAAACAATAATTAACTTATGAAACTTTCCTCAGTAGTTGAAGGGAATAGAAATATATATATATATATATATATATATATGTCTATATATGAGGGTATATGGGCATATTAATACAAAAAATTAATTTCTGCAACAAAAGCAAAATAATTATATAAAGCACTTTAGTAGACAAGTATTTGACTTACTTGATAAACAGAGGAAGATGACTCCCAAAAGTAATGGCAAATTGTAATATCAACTTCTCTGCAAATTCTTAGGAAGGAGGATAGTAAACACAGATATGTATGTATGCATGTGTGCATGTATATGTGTATAAATGTACATATACCCATGTGTGTTTACATATACATACATAGGTGTATGTATATGTGTATACACACAGAGACATACATACATAGAAAATAACCTATAAAAATATCTTTAGTGGACCACAGATAGTCACTTTAAGTCACTGTCATGCTTGTACATTTAGGTGTGACAAATGTTTCCAGAGTATCACAATTCTGTTTTAATTTTTAGTTATGTCAGTAGCAAGACAATGAACTTACTGTTAAACAAAATATTAACTTTCCAGTATTCCTTCAGTTATTTCCATCTTTATATAACTCCTCTTTTTGATAGATTTTTTTTTCAGAGAGCATGTTTTTTCCAGATAATGGTATTCTGATAATGGAAGATAAAATTCATTTCCAACTGAACTTCTGGAATGAACATCACAGTTCATTTAATAGATTGCACATAATCCATGAAAAATATTTCATTGCTGGTTGTCTCTCTTTTTGATAAATGTTTGTATTTTAAAAAGGTTCTGTTTCTTCATTTCTGGCAACTATTAATTAGTCATAATACATAAAGAATAAGAATCAATCATATGGCTATTTTAAAAGAATAGTAATCTCATATGTATATAGTAATTTAAACTTTACAAGTCCCTTTCCTCCCAAAATAACCATGAGATAAATGGAAGAAATAGTCTTATTCTGATTTTTAAATGGGGAAACTAGGATTTAGTGCAAATAATTCATGTTTGCTACTGGTAATCAATTGGTCTATGATTGTATAACTGGTAAACATTGGACCTAAGATATGGAGCCAGGTCTTTTGCCTTTGAGTTCAGTGTGTTCTTCAGGGCCCCATGCTACCACTAACATGTTACTATTCCTTTGTACTTTACCTTGGTTAAGTCCTTTTTGAAATGTTTGATCAAGTTAGCCTAATTCTATTAAGGCCATAGTTAAAATCTGGAAGGGCCAATTAGCCTCATGTAGTTAAACATTTTTTTTCTATTGCCAGAGATTCACAAATGCCACATAGGAAAAAAAAATTCAAAACATGTCTAGTATGTGCGTGTGTGTGTGTGTGTGTGTGTGTGTGTGTGTATACATAGATAGACAAATAGATAGATTAGTTTTTTGGATACTTTTTGAAAAAAAACTTTTATAAACTTAAGCTCATTAGAGCATCACAACATCATAAAGGAGGCAGGGCACAGAGTATTTTTCCAATTTTAAATGAGGAGGCTGAGCCAAGAAGATTTATGCTCATATTATGCTGTTGTTTAGTCCTTTTTCAGTTATATCCTATTCTTTCTGAGCCTTTTTGGGGTTTCCCTTGGCAAAGATACTGGCACAGCCTGTCATTTTCTTCTCCAGCTCGGCGTTAAGTGACTTGTTCAGAGTCATATAGTTAGTAAGTATCTGAGACTGGATTTGAACTCAAAAAGATCAGTCTTCCTTACTTCAATCCTGGCACTCTATACACTATATCACATAGCTACATATCATACAGTGAATCAATGAGGGAGCAAGGACTAGTTATAACATCATCCCCTAACTTCTAGTACCATATTCTTTCTTTAAAAAATAACATTCATTCTTTAAAATTATTTTTTAGCTTTTAATTCTCTCTCTCTTTTACCTCTTTTTTCATCTAAATAGAAGGTTAGAAAGCCCCATTGTCTTTCTATCACACTATTCAAAGGATCATAGGACCATAGCTTTAGAAACATGCCTTTTTTAGTGATAGGTTTTACCAACACCTTTGTAGGTGAATGGCTTTGCCATAAAATATCTAATTGCAAGTGTGGATTTGATAACATAAGAAGGCATCTCAGAAGAAGGCTGAGGAATTTTGAGTAAGAAGATACAGGTTCAGTTCCTGGATGCTACTTAATAGCTATGTACCCTTAGGCAATTCAATTAACCTTTCTGTGCCTTATTTTCCACAATTATAAAATGGGGATAAAAATACCTGCATCGGTCTCTCTGTACAACATGATGGGCGATCATGACAAAAATACTTTGTTCAGTTATGTCCAAGTCTTTGTGAGCCCATGGACCATACTGTCCATGGAGTTTTCTTGGCAAAGATATTAGCATTTCCTTCTCCAATGGAATAAGGCAAACAAACGTTAAGGGCTTTGCACAGGGTCAAATAACTAGTAAGTCTCTGAGGTTGAATTTGAACTCTGGTTTTCCTGACTCAAGGCCCAATGCTCTATCCATTGACTCACCTGCCTCCGATATAAATGTGAGTTAGGAAGTAATTAATACTGGTTTCATAGAAACCCATATAAATAAGTTAGGAGCTAGTATAGTGTTGTGTATAGAGAGGTAAACTTGGAGTTGGAAAGATCTAAATTCAAGGCTTGCCTCTGACACATATTTCCTATGATCTGGGTAATGAGTTAACTTCACAGAGTACTAGGAAACTTTCTAAAACCTTAAGGTTCCAAACAGCTCCAAGTTTTTATTGGTAAAAGAAGGTTCCTTTAAGAGTTTGAAGAAAGTGAATTATTTCTACCTCACTTACAGGTTGTTTTAAGAATCAAATGAGATATTGCATGTAAAATGTTTTGTAAACTTTAAAGTGCCATTCATACTTAGAAAGAACAGGTTATGATGTGTTGTTAGGAGAAGTGAGAAAAAAGGGCTTTGCACAGGGTCCGATAACTAGTAAGTCTCTGAGGTTGAATTTAGCCTTCCATATTCAAAACAGCCACTGTTGTTTACATAAGAAAGGGGGAAAAATAGGAGAATGTTTCCTAGATTCTTCTTTACTGTTTGGGGAAATAATCTTGGGCACATTTACCTCAACTATGTGAGTATGACATTTCTGAGCTTAATTTGAGTGGCAGGTGAACTGAAGGACACAGGGGAAACAGTAGAAGACAGGGATTCTACAGATTCATAAGTGAAAATGAGTTCTAATTAGAGTTCTTAAGGTTGAACCTGATCCTCAGCCTCTGTACCTTCAGAATTCTGTGACAATGCTCAATTGGAAAGTTTCAGAAAACTTCATGGCCATTGGCTATCTCTTACAGGTGGAAACCTTATTAATCACATTACTACCAATGTGCTGAGGAGAGTGAGAGAGCTATCTCTAAAGCTTGCAGCTGAGCTAGGGACTATAGCTGGGGCACAATAGGAAGCTGAAAAAATTGTAGCCCTCTTCTGTCTCCCTGTATAGAGTTTATGTCTTGATTTATATCCCTATATAGAATCTATACAGTAGAGAGGCTTATTAACCACAGCACATTTCTAGCAAACAGGGGAGATGACTTGACTGAAAAGTTGGTTAACACACCAGGGAGCAAAAACATGTTGCCTCCTGGAAAGCAACCAAGATGCCCAAGGACATAGTTGCCGTTCAATGCCTGATTGGGAACAGGTTCAGCAGAGGGTAGTATGATGTTAACAGAATACACTAATAGCTTTGCAATGTTACAAGCATGAGTTATCTCTCAAAGGGTGTGCCCTGGTAATATGGTTTCCCTGCACATGGATGAATGTGATCCCTATCCAGTTCTCCTGCTTCCAATTAATGTGTATATTTGTATTTGTGGAAGAATAAGTTCAAGATCTATTCTGTTGTTATTTTAATATGTAATTTTATTCAATGCTTTGTTGTGAACTAAGTGACTGAGTAGTCTAAAACACATTGATGGAGGCTATTGAGCTTTGGTTTAGAGTATTTTAATTCATAAAGTCTATAGAACATTGGAGCCAAGGGTAAAGGGGGTCCCAGGGCACTATGCCTACACATACCAACTATTATTGGGAGAAGAAAGGAACAAGTTTAGAGACATTTATAAATGTATAGGCAAAATCTTTCCAATGCACATCACACCCCAAACTGCATTTTCACAAAGCTTGGAAGGTGAAGAAAATTCTTCCACATCCTATCCTATATCCAGACCATGAGTTGAGTCTACTCTTGAATCTAGAGGGAAAAAAAAATCATTGACCCATTACACTAAGCCTTGGCTGTCAGCTCTGACATTGTTCAGTGCACTGGGGAGACACATGTAGAGGGTGTTGTACTGGTTGGATAGAGATCATCATTGTGTATTCCCCCTGCCCCCAACCCCAGTGGATATCTATCAGGAAGTATGCATGGCCCCTAAATAGCCAGCAAAGAATATTGCAGCAATTAGGGAATGGGCATGCAACTTAGGGCTGACAATTTGAGTGTTAACACTTTGCATTTTTGGATTTTTTAGGATAATTTTAAAATCTAGAGACAGAAGTCATATAGGAATATTTATGATTTTTCTAGAAGCATAGCCAAAGAGAATCACAGTGATACTTCTCACATACACAAACTGCTTTTTTTTTTTTCTTTCTGGTGGTTCTTCCTGATTACTTTTGTTTAGTTTGTAATCCTATTTACTATGCACACGGAAGGCGGGCATCCCTGTAAGCTATGCAGGTGCAGTTAACAAGGCTGGTTAAAAATAGGTCTCAAAATGTTGATACAGTCAGCAAAGAATCTTTCCTCTGAAGCTATAGATATTGAACAGAGTACATCCTCCTCTCTTTGAAGCCTTGGCTTGTACAACTAATACTACTGTTCCTTTAATTAAAATGAGAAAATATATTGTTTGCAAAGTCTATTCTTGACTAAAGCCAGATGCAAAATCCATGTTTCCCATAATGGGAGATACAAAATTCAATGAAATAAAGTGATAAACTGATAAAAAATAGCATAATTATGTGCCTCTTGTTGCTATCAATCTTTGACCGGTAGAGAAAAAGTCCAAGTAAATTACAAAGTCTCTTTTTAAGAAAGGAAAAAAAATACAAGGGGTTATATAACCTAAGGGATCTTGCTTTGGCTTTGTAGGGCTTTTGAAATGTAAATTCCTCCCAAATCTTTAAATGTTCCTGCTCTCCTCTCCTTCCCTGGTCTTTCCTGTCCTCTCCTGCTCTGTCCTGTCCTGTCCTCTCCCCTCCTCCAACCTTATCCCAGTGCAAACCTGCAAACTTTGGAAGGATTTAAATTTACCCTGTGTTTCTTCTCCTCTCTCCCCTTTTTCTTCTACTCTAGAATTAAAAAAAAAAACGTTTAAATGATTTCCCCTTGGCCCAGTAACAGCTAATCTATTGTTGGAGAGACCATTTTTTAAAATGCTTCATATTTTATTTTGTATTTCATTTCATGGACATTTCTGCCATACCACATTATAGAAAATGTGAACATAAGCAGCTGTATTATGAGATGAACTTTGAACACCAAATAGGTAGTCCCTAGAGGGGAGAAACTGAAATATGAGCTGCTTACTAGGGGAGCTTTGTAAACCCTCCAATCTGTTTTAAATTATTTTGGTGCCTCTATTTAAAGGTTACATTTTTGTTGTTGTTGTGAGCTGCAGCTATTAATACAAAACCTGTGCTATCTCAGTAGAGAGTCAATCTCCAGATTACACACCAGGGATCTTTCCTCATTCTGCTTAAGTGAAGTAGTGTGTTTATACTTACCAACCCATTTTGACATGAATGAACTTTTCACATCTCTGGCCATAAAACAAATATGTACTTTGGGGCAGAGGACAGAGGAATCAGTAGGCCATTATGCTCATGCATGATTGATAGAAACAGTGTATGTATGCACACATGTGTGTACAGGTTTCAGAATAAATGGACCCCAAACCCTGACATTACCATAATGCCAAATCTGGAAAATCAAATATGTTCAAAGTCAGTTTCTTCTTGCTATTTGCTTAACAATCTTACAATGCTCTTTTATAACATGAATTTCACAACATCTTTGTGTGCTTTACTGGAGAAAGTGAAAGTAAAAAGAAAAGTCTCAACTGTGAGGGGTGTTTAGAGGGGGCAATGCTGTAAAGGAGCAAGAAAGGAGACAAATGTGTAATCTTTATGTCCTTGCAATTTGGGAAAATGGTGCCATGTTGACACGATTCTAAGCTCAAGTGGTTCCATCTTACAAACCTCAGGGCAAACTTAAAGCCTTCCAAGGTTTGCCCTGGCATGAGGTTGTGACTAAGCGAGACACAGAAAGTCCACAAAGTATGGTTTGAGCTAGTCTACAATTCATAAGAATAAAAGAGATGATTTCAAACTTCTCCATTCCCACCCCTGAAAGAGAGAAAAGAAAGATGATCAAAGCTTTCTATACATTGCCTACACAGATCCAGCAGCTTAAAGACATAACCTCTTTTCTCTCCCTTCTTGATCTTATTTTTCTTCCTCTCTTGACTTTTCTTTTTCCTTATTCTTTTAAAAAGACTCCCGGAATCTTAAAAAAAAAAGAAATTTGATGGAAATTCACTTTCATTCTTCTCTATAGCCTTCACTACTGTTAATATTGACAAATGGCATCATTTAGACAAAAAATAGAATTATAGATTTAGAGCTAAAAAGGGTTGTAGAAGAGGTAAAGGTCAACACTTTTACTTCATAGATGAGGAATCTGAGGAATGGAGAGGTTAAATGACTTGCACAGGGTAATACAACTCCTCTCCCCTCTAGTATCTAAAACCAGGTCTTTCTGACTGCAAGTTTAATGCCTTATCCACTGCATCATGTAGCCTCTCATTTCTCAAGTTTTAGTTAGTTAAGATAGATATAATGAGCATCAATTGTCTTGATTATTTTGAAGTTCCACTTTCACACTATCAATTTTTTTTAACAAAACATAATGTGTTCTTTAAATAAGAATCTTTTTCTAGATAGCTATTTTTGTTTTGATTTTCCTACAATGCTATTTTCTTTCAGGGCTCGTATGTATTAACATTCAAGGCTTGGATGTTAACATGAATTCATTTTCAACCAATATTTTTTGCTACTTGGAGTTCAGTTCTCAAAAGTACCAGTGGGAGGGGCGGAGCCAAGATGGTGGAGTGGAGGCACGACCCTCCCTGAGCTCCGACTTCCACCCTCCCCTAATCCATGTAAAAAGGGGACTCTAAACAAACTTTGGAGCTGCAGAACCCACAAAATGACACAGAGAAGCTAACCACCTGCTGAGAACAGCCCGGCAGGCCGGCAGGAATCGGCCAGCACAGAGCTCCGGGAGCTGAGCCCAGCACCACGCCGAGGCTTTGGCCCCAGGGCAGGCCTGACCAGCCGCCTGCCAGAGGGACTCCAGATCAGCAGCAGCTGTGGCCGTTTCCAGATTTATCAACACATAGATGCGAAGGACAAGGTGAGAGGGCAGTGCAGTCTGGACTTTGGGACCAGTAAGTGGGAGTGCGTGGCTTTTACCCCCGGGGCGAGAAACCGCTGAGACGCCAGCACCACGTGGCGGCTTCAGCTCCTGGCCTGCAGAGTGTAGGGGGACAAAGCACCAATCTGAGGGGTAATCGCTCCTGCTTTAACCTGCTTGGATCTGGATTGCAGTCTAGGGTGGAGGTCCTGGGGTGTGTGTTCAGCTTGCCAGAGAGTGTGGAGACCTCAGAGAGGGCACCCACCTAATACCTCTGGCAGCTGAGAAAACCCCAGCTTTTGGGACAAAAACTCCCCTGTCTGGTACCAGAGTCCTACTGTGGCAAAAAGCCCAAAAGTCAAATCATTGAGTGGCAAAATGAGCAGGCAAAGGAAACAAAGCAGACAGAAGATCCCAACATTACACTCCTATTTTGGGGATAAGAAGGAGCAAGGCATGGAACAGGAGGAAATCAGTGAAGTCAGAACTCCTGCACCAAAAGCTTCAAAGGAAAATACAAGCTGGTTACAGGCCATAGAGGACCTTAAGAAGCAGATAAGAGAAGTGGAGGAAAAATTGGGAAGAGAAATGAGAACAATGCAAGAAAATTATGAAATGAGAGTCAACAGCCTGACTGAAGAAAATAATATCTTAAAAAACAGACTGACTCAAATGGCAAAGGAGGCTCAAAAAGGCAATGAGGAGAAGAATGCCTTAAAAAGTCGAATTTGCCAAATGGAAAAAGAATCTCAAAAGCTCACTGAGGAGAATCATTGCTTCAGAATTAGATTGGAGCAAATGGAAGCTAATGACTTTATAAGAAATCAAGATGCTGTTAAACAGATCCAAACAAATGAAAGAATAGAAGGCAATGTGAAATATCTCATGGGAAAAACCACTGACCTGGAAAATAGATCCAGGAGAGATAATTTAAAAATTATTGGACTGCCTGAGAGCCATGACCAAAGTAAGAACCTGGAAAGCATCCTCCAGGAAGTTCTCAAAGAAAACTGCCCTGATATTTTAGAACCAGAGGGCAAAATAGAGGTTGAAAGAATCCACCGATCACCTCCTGAAAAAGATCCCAAAAAGAAAATTCCTAGGAATATCATAGCCAGGTTCCGAAATTCCCAGATTAAGGAGAGAATATTACAAGCAGCCAGGAAGAAACAATTTCAATATTGTGGAAACACAATCAGGATAACCCAGGATCTGGCAGCTTCTACACTGAGGGATCGAAGGGCCTGGAATGTGATATTCCGGAGGTCAAGGGAGCTGGGATTAAAACCGAGAGTCACCTACCCAGCAAAACTGAGTATCCTGTTTCAGGGGAAAATATGGTCATTCAGTGGAATACAGGACTTTCAAGCATTCTTGCTGAAAAAACCAGAGTTGAATAGAAAATTTGACATTCAGATACAGGAAGCAAGAGAAGCATGAGAAGGTAAACAGGGAAAAGAAATCATAAGGAACTTATCAAAGTTGAACTATTTTTTTTTAAAGCAATCGGGGTTGAGTGGCTTGCTTGGGGTTGCATGGCCAGTTGTTGTTTCTGGGTGTGGTGCTGAGTGTCTGGGCCCGGATTTGATCTGGGTCGTCCCGGCACTGGGGCCGGTGCTCTTGCTCACTTAGCCACCTGGCCAAAGTTAAACTATTGACATTCCTACATGGAAAAACAATAATTGTAACTCATGAAACTTTTCTCAGTAGTTGAAGGGATTAGAAATATATATATATATATATGTATATATATATATATATATGTGTGTGTGTGTGTGTGTGTGTGTGTGTATCTTTATATGAGGATATGCGGGCATATGAATACATACGTTAATGTGTGTATATATGTTTACAGGTATAAATAGATAGAGGGCACGGGACCAATTTAACAGGAAGGGATGATACTTAAAAGGTGAAATTAAGAGGTGAGAGGAAGATAATGAGAGGAGATGGGGAGAGACAGAGTGGGGCAAACTATCTCATACAGAAGAGGCAAGGGAAAATGGTTACAATGGAGGGGAAGAATAGGAAGGCAAAAGGGAATGGGTCAAACTTATTCCTATTGAATCTGGCTTGAGGAGGGAGGGAAATACACACTAAATAGGGGATCTCACCCTCCAGGAGAATAGGGGGGGAAGGGGTGTAAGGGTTATGGGATTTAAAGATCTCCCATGCCCCATGGACGTGCTGACATAGCAGAGCAAGAAAAAAAAAAAAAAGCCGAGCTAACGGTCC
>NW_027187419.1:89758638-89922747 GCF_028583685.1 Petaurus breviceps papuanus | reverse complement strand
ATATTTGTAATCTCTATAGGCATTGTGAATATGGCATTGCTGATACAAGGGGATATGAGGGGGGATGATGGAAGGGAGGGCAGGCTGGGGGGGGAGGGAAGTTGGAAGCACCCACTTGTGAAAAGGAACAGGATCAAAGTAGAGAATGGAGCAGGTGGGAGGTGGGATAGGAGGGAGGGAAATATAGTCAGTCTTTTACAGTACATCTACTATGTTATTGTTTTGCATTAGCCACACATGTACAACCTATACTGAACTGCTTGTCTCCCCAGTGGGGGTGGGTGGCAGGGGGGGAAGGGAATGAATCTGGAATTGAAAGTTTTAAAATCAAATATTCAAATATATATATATATATATATATATATGTGTGTGTGTGTGTAAAAAAAAATAAAATAAAATTGTATTAAAAAAAAAAAAAGCACCAGTGGGAGATTCTTTAAACTTCAGCCATTCTCAATGAATTGGCATCAATGGTGCCTTTGTGTACTTTTTACAATTAAGGTGTAACTTAAATCACAGTTCATATTTAGAGATTTCTAACAATGTGTGCTTTGTTTTTATGCAAATTAAGAAAAGCTCCAAATCTCTTGAAATAACATGATCAAAGACACCACCAAGAGTATTTCTAAAAAGCATATGAAAGTACAGCGAAAACTAATTTCTTAGACATATTTTCCTGAACTGTGCTGAACTCAAAGTCCTCTTCGAAAATCAATTTATAATGTATTACTTTACCAATGTAATTATGTAGAGAGCATGCTACATTTCAACTATATTAATCAGAGATGACGCCCTCAAAAAAAGTATTTTCAATAAGTACAGGTTGATAAACTTGTCAGTGGCTCAGACTGGCCCAAGTTTCATCAATACAAACTGAATCTAATGCAACCATTGTAAGCTTGGTTAAAACCATACCCACAAAATAATCTCAGTCAGGAGTACTGACTAGCTCAGATGTTCGTCTCTTGCCTAGTTTCAACTACATGGAATAAAATGCCCCTCCCAGGGTAAGCTCATCATTTCTAATCTCATCATTATACCCAGAAAGTTATAGTCCACTTTCTCAGCCTCCTCTCACCTCTAATTGGAGGACTTGAGGGCAGAGGATTAAATTCCTTCCAATGCCTTCCTTAATAAAGGGCAAAAACTAGACTATGTCTGTTGCCCTTCCTAATTTCAACTCCAGGGAAAAAAGATGCTCCCTCTGCCCCCACTCACCCTTTCCTTTCTCCTTTTGTACATTGTGCCCCACCATTAGATTAATTATAAATTCTTGAGGATAAGGACTGTATTTCTTTTGTTAACTGTATCCCTAGTGCTTAGTACAGTGCCTAGCACATAGAAGGTGCTTAATAAATGTTTATTAAATTGATGAGATAGAAACACCCAAGAGTAGCACAGCTGCATTCATTCAGAAGCATCACTCTGCCTTTATAGAGTAGATTGTGGCACTGCGGTAAAGGTGGCTATTGCCATAGCTCAAATACTAGTGGAAGACTTTGAATTTGGGGAAATTCTGTTATTGAAGTGTGTGTGTGTGTGTGTGTGTGTGTGTGTGTGTGAATGTTTCCTTAAACTACCATTTCTCTGTCTCCTGCTGTCCTGATTTTGTGTTGTCTCCAATGCCTTAGGGCCTGAAACGCAGAAGTTGTGTTTCCTGGAAGAGTGGGGTTACTGAGAAGGGGCGTGTATATTTGTGTGTGTGTGTGTGTGTGTGTGTCTACCCTACTGGTTTGTGTCTATCTGCAGGTGTAGAAAGAGAGCAGAACTGCCCAATGATAATCATCTGGAAGCAGTTGTTGCCACTGAGAATGGGTCTCAGACTAAGCTACATCGTTTTTTGCCTAGGGATGCTTCTTGGAGGGGTTTCTCAGCTCTACTCCTTTAAGTATTTCAAAATGTGAAGCATTTATGTTTTTATATAGATGAGTATTTAATTCAATTCCACAAATATTTATAGGCATGGCAGATATCATTACACAAAATATGAATACTGAGATGATTCCCCAAAAGTAAAATTTTTAATTTCTTCCTATTTAGTGAAAGAGAAGGTCTTAGTATGCACAGGAAAATGTGCACAAAACTCAAGAAAAAATGGGGGAAAATCTGCATTTAAGGAACTTAGATTTTAGGCTGGGTGGCCAGGGTACAGGAAGGAGATATGCATGATAAGAGGTCTAGAATTGTGGTGAGAAATGGGAAACATAATAAGTACTCTAGGGTTTTGCAACCCATGTGAGAGTTGCTACCACAGAAAAGTTCATCAACAAGCATATAACCCTTTGATGAGCCCTGCAGAATATAACTAGGTTGGCCTGTGGAAGATAGACATGCTGTGTATCACTGGGCCCAGAGGCAAAACTGTTCTGGTAGAAATTTTGAGAATATAATATCAATTTTCACACTGTAGTGAAGCATTACAGAAGAATTTTAGTGTTTCTACTACTGAGGCAAAATCATTGGTAAAACATCTGGAAGGTCCTCTCAGATCCTTAGTTTAAGGAGGGCATCCTGGGAATTCACCTCATCATTTCCCACCCAGCTGCTTTCTTATAATTTATTATCTTTGGAAACTCTTCATTCTACAAAATGAAATCAACTTTGAAACTTTTATTTCCTCAGATCATTTCCCATTTTGTCTGGATGAATTTATCACGCCCCTATTTTGGATAATCTCCCCCTCCTTTTCAGCTTATTTTTACACATTATCTTACTCCATTAAATTGTGAGCTCCTTGAGGACAAGGACTGCCTTACGTCTTTCTTTGTTTCCATAACACTTACCTGGTACATTGTAGATGCTTAATAAATTTTTATTGACCCTAATTCTGATTCCACTCCCATCAATCTCAGCAAACCAAGACATGTGATTTGTCAGATCACCAGCATCAGAAGAGTTCATAACACTAGTAAATGGTGAACTACTTGTCATCTTCACCAACTCCCAAGGTAAATCATTCTAAAATGCCTGTCAACTTATAAGAACTTGGTTTCAACCTAACTTGGGCTTGTAGGTTCCCTCCCCTTGTGACATGCCTACATCCTTGCTCTGTCTTGGTATATTAATTGTGATGGCCAAGACTGTTGACTGTGTTTGTTTGATGGACAAAATATTAGCCTGGCAAACATGATTTTGTTTACTTTCTGTGGGTTGTCTGTGCTCTGAAACCCAAGGGAGTTTTCTCATTATTAGCTGTTATGAAGAATGACAGTAGTTATTTGTCAAATCAATATCTTCAATCTCTCCCTGTCTACTGACTGCTTTCCTCCTTCCTACAAACATGCCCATGATTCTACCATTCTCAAACATTTTCACTTGATCCATCCATCTTTCTTCTCCCCCTCTGTGGCTAAACTCCTTGAGAAAACTGACTATAATAAGTGCCTCCACGTCCTTTCCTATCACTCTCTTTTTAACTCTCTTCAATCTGGCTTCCGATCTCATCATTCAACAAAAGATACTGTATCCAAAGTTACTAATGATCTCTTGATTGCCAAATATAATAGCTTTTTCTCAATACTCATCCTTTCTTTTAAAAAATATTTTTAGCTTTCAACATTTGCTTTTATGAGAATTTGAGTTCTAAATTTCCCTATCCCCTCCCCAAGATAGTATACAATCTGATATAGGTCATACATGTGCAATAATATTAGACATGTTTCCATATTAATCATGTTGTGAAAGAAGAATCAGAAGAAAAGGGGAAAAACTATGAGGAAGAAAAAACAACAAAAAAATAGTATGTTTCAATTTGCATTCGGACTCCAATTCTCATCCTTTCTGACATCTCTGCAGCCCTTGACACTGTTGATCCCCCACTTCTTGATACTCCCGTCTCTCTAGGTTCTCCTCCTTTATGTCTCCTTTGTCCACCTAGCTTGGTTCTGGGTCCTTTTCTCTTTTTCCTTTATACCATATCACTTAGTAATTTCATCAGCTCTCATGGATTCAGTTGTCATCTCTATGCTGACAATTCCCAATTTACTTATCCAGCTCTAATCTCTCTGCTGACCCCAGTTTCACATCTCCAGATGCTTCTTAGCAATTTTGAACTGGATATCCTATAGACATCTTAAACTCAATCTTTATAAAATTGAACTTGTCTTCCACTCTAAACTTCCCCCTCTTCCTAGCTTCTCTATTACTTTTGAGGGTACCGCTATCCTCCCAGTTACCCAGGCTCATAACTTAGTTGTCATCCTTGACTCTTTACTCTTTCACTCCCCATATCCAAGGTCTTTTGAGTTTCAGAATATCTCTCATATATGCTCTCATCTCTCCACTGTCATTGCCACCACCTTATTAATATAGGTCCTCATCATCTCATGCTTGGACTCTTGCAACAGCCTGCTAATTAGTCTCCCTGTCACAAGCATCTCCCTACTCTACTCCATCTACCATTTAGCTGTCAATATGGTCTATTTAGAATGTAGGTATGACCATGTCATACCTTTCCCCATTCAATAAATTCAGTGATTCCCTATTACGTCTTGGATCAAATATAACATTCTCTGTTTGGTGTTCAAAAGCCTCCCAAGACAACCTTGATCTTCTTTAGCTTTCTTTCTTTTTCTCCTGGGTGACACTGTATTTTTTTTCTTAAAATATTTTTTTACTGACTATTTTTCTATTCTATTATTATGATATTGTACTATTCTATTACTATTTATTGAAAAGAATTATTTTTCTTCCCCTAAAATCCCAACCCTTTTTATCACTGAAAAAAAAGAAAAATATAACCCTTTTAACAAATGTGCATTATCAAGTCAAATACATACCCTTTTTGACCATGTTCATTGATAGCCTATCTCTGCAAGTTTAGTTTATGGATTAATGAGCTTAGTCCATTCGCAACAGTAGGTGTTTAATAATTTTAAAAAAATTGTTGAAAGATGAAGTTTGTCATCTTGTTTCTGCCACTAATTTGTTTTGTGTCCTCAAGTAACTTCATTTAATTAGCATTTATTAAAGGTCCACATGCACTAGGTGCTGGGGATTCCAAGACAAAACAAACTTTGCCAAGATGATTCCAGTTTAATATAGGGTAGGTGGGGGGAAGGGTCACATACACCAATTATACATACAAATGTATTGCAAAGTAAATTGAAAGAGAAGAATAATCTATGCCACCAATAAGAAGATGAGAAAAGGTTTCATGGAAGAAGTGGCCCCTGGACAGTCTTAATAGAAGATGAAAATTCTAAGAGGAGGACAGAAGGAAGAAGTTCATTCCAGGCATGGAAGATGGTTTGCATAAAGCCTCAAAGGTAGGGGACCATGTGTTAGAGTATAAGGAATAGCCTGGGCTATTAGTAAATTTGACTGAGTTGAATTTTTCCTGACCTCATTTTTTCAGTTGTAAAATGAAAAGACCCATATTAAATGATTGGTTGTACATTATCTGAAGAGATAAAACCTCTTCAGTAAAGGTAAAGCCTGGATATTGTTCTATGAGCTTGTCCTTACTAAGAAAGCATCATTTCCCTCAGGGCTACCATGTCAATTGTGGATTTGGACAATGACTCTAATTGTTCCAGGTCAGCTCAGTCATCTTCTTTTATATTTAAACTCTTATGGTGGGTTTTCCCTTTAATGTTCACCTTGCTTCTGTTTGCTCTTATGATTATTTTACTAGAATCATAGACACTAGGGCTACAAGGAACAGGATAGGTCACTGTATTCAGCCCTCCTTCACCTCATGCAGGTTATTGCCAGACAGTAACACTAGTCCCTTTAGAATTATATCTAATCTCTTTTTGAATGTCTTATTGATGTTTCTTCAGTGACCTCTTTTGGAGACTGTTCCATTGTTAAATTGCTCTTGCCTTTAGGACACATTCTCTTATAAGTAATTTAAACATGCCCTTCTTATTTCTCATAAAATGTCCTAAGTCAACCATGAATGATTCTTCACAATACTGTATTTTATTTCTTTCTTCTTAAAGAAAATACCAGATGCCTTGGGAGGCAGGCACCTGTGTACATGTAGGCTATTCAGAAGCCCAAGAGATCTTATTCTGGTTTCTTCCATTAGATTATGGAATTTTATGGAACCCTGCCATTTTTGATTGCTTGTATAATTGGAAATATTGATTTTAGTCCTGAACCTATTCTACAGACAAAAATTATACTTTCTTTAAACATTTAAAATTTTTATTCTCTACTCACAAGTAGAATATATTGGACTTTTTGTTTATTTTGGGTTTGTTTGAGGTTATTATTCTGTTAAAGTTTAGACTAATTTTATCCAGTATTTCCTTTCCTCTAATACTTGATCTTCTTAATGATGTTCTATTTTCTTCTTTCATCTTTCACATGTAAAATATATACATATGTGTATTATGCACATATGTATGTGTGTTATAAAGAAGAAAAAGCTTATATTGTTTTGTACCTTAAGTAAATAACACCTAGACTTTCTCTTTTTTATTTTTTTCAAATGCTTTATTAACTTCTGATTTACATCATTCATTTCTGCCAGATTTTGAGTTACAAATTTTCTCCCTGTTTTTCCCCTACCCACCCCCCCAAAATAGCAGTCCCATAGGATATCCAATCTGCTCTCTCCCATATCATCTCCTATGACTTTTCTCTTCTTGATTCCCTTATTTTTCTGATTTTCATACTTTATAGTCTATTGTGGTTTTTTCTGGAAGAGCTAAAACTATTTTTTCTAATGTATAACAACTATTTTAAATAATTTTAACATTTAAATACACTTAAAAATAAATACATTTTCTTTTACCCATTTAAAATACATTCTGATAAGTGTTATCTACCTCATAGAAAGAAATGAATTGAGTGAAGATTGAAGCATACTTTTTCACTTTATTTTTCTTGCTTTTTTATGTTTCTCTTGCAACATGGCCAATATAGAAATGTGTTTTATGTGATTTCACATATTGTACCTTTTCAAGGTGTGTGAGGAGGACAGAGGTAAAGAAAGAATTTGGAACTAAAAATTAAAAAAAAAATTTAAACATTAATTTTAAAAATGTAATTGGGGAAATGACTAAGGAAATAAAAATACATTAAAAAACCATTCTGATTGGAGTCCACAGTCTTCCCAGACTGCCAGGGGGTGGTCCACGACACCAAAAAAGGATTCCTCAAGCATTTTTACCTCCTCAAGTAGGGTAGCTATCTTGCATTTAATCCACATATATTTGAAGAACATTTTTGGCTAGAGGCCAAATATAATACAGACCTTATAGGTTATAGGAACAATATCCTCAGTTATCACCTCTCACAGAGTTGTTGCAAATATGAGACAAGATATTGTATGCAAAACACTTTTCAAACCTTAAATTTCTATTCTGCCATTTGACTGTGAACTTCTCGGCATCAGGAACTATTTTTGGCTTTATTTATATGCTCAGCACTTAGCACAGTATATGGCACATAGTAATAAAAAAATTAAAAAGTTTGTTGACTTGATTTTCATCCCTTCCTGATTTCAAGAGGGAATAGTTTTTTTGTACATCCCTGAAGACTGCCTGATTAAGTGCATTGGGATCTTTTTGCTATAGTTTTTGTTTCCACATCATAATATACAATGTCCCAAAAGTTTTAGCATAGCTTCAGTATATCAAAACTACTAAAGCTTGAAAAACTTCACTGAGCCTTTTGAGTCACCCTGTATTAAAACTGTCTGCATTTTTTTTTTGGTGGGGGTAAGGAAGGGAATTGGGATTCAGTGACTTGCCCAAGGTCACACAGCTAGTGTTAAGTGTCTGAGTTTGGATTTGAACTCAGGTCCTCCTGACTGCAGGGCCAGTACTCTACTCACTGTGCCACCTAGCTGCCCCAACTGTCTCTGATTCTTAGTTACTCAGGTCTCTGTGCTTGGTAGTTTCTTTGATATGTCCAAGATTCATGTTTTAGTTAGGGTGAGTATTCCTCCCACTGATAAAGATAGCCACCCTTTGGAGCTCTAATAGGTAGTTAATTGAATTACTACAGAGAAAAAACCCATCGAAGGTAGCAGACTCTTGTTAATGAATCTTTTTTAACTTAGGCTGGTTCTTGGATGACAGACATAGAAGCATACACTGTTTAATGATTAACTAGTGTTTTCATTGCTTAACCAAGGTTTACCCAAGATCCTTAAGCAATCTCTGGACAAAATATGTTTACTCACTTTAGAAACCATGACCAGAATATCTGATGGATTCTTTCGCCGTTTCCTCTTCTGATTTGCTTCTGTTTGCCTTTTATGTTCGTCTTGTCTGAGCTTCAAATATGTCATAATTATTGTGTTTTTAAGAGACATAAAATATGGGACAGATTGCTCATCAGTCACTCACTTTGGCTTAACCATATTCATGCATGAATCTTATGATTCAATTAGTAATCTTTACCAACATGCAACAGCACCCTGTGTTGCTGATAGACAATTTAACTAGAGAGTAGACAAGAATAATAGAGGATCTTCAGCATTTCACAATATATACACTGAAACAAAGCTGAAGAATACTGCATTTAACTCATTTTATGCTGATTCTTTCTTGAATTTTTTTAGTATTTAAAAGTTCCCTTAATTTAATATATTTCTATATATAAGTGGTTATAGGAAGAATGATAGTATAGGTACAGGAGCTTGATATTACACTTACCAGAATGGCTTTTGTGGCACCTGCAAAGCACAGCTGTGAAATTTTCTTTGCATAACATATTTTTCTGAACTGATAACCTGTTTTGCACTTTTCAAAGAACAGCAAAACAAAATCCCCTTCAAATGGAAGAAAATTTAAACATGTCAAATGATCTGTGAAGCTGAGGATCCTCTAAGGCAGAGGAACCTGGGTAAAAAATGGTACAAAAAATAAGCAAAGTGACCTAGACAGAAAAGTTATCACAAATAGAAAATAGCTGGGAGTAGAAAACCAATTCTTCAGAGGTCCCAGAGAGAGGATAAATGGTGCATTGTGAAAAAACTACTGTTTGAAATCAAGAAAAGGCAAGTTGATAACTACTGAGGAAATATTAAGAAAGTCAACCTATATTGTCTTCATTAGCATGATGGTGTTTCACAGCATGAGATAGACTGATGGACAGGATAAAAGAGAATAGAAAGGGATATTGGTCTTTACCTGTTTCCATACCACAGTCAGTTTTAAAGTGCTACTAAAAAAATAAAATAAAACTTGTTGGAGGTACTAGGGGAGAATGGGCATACTAAAGCACTATTGGTGGACCTGTACAGAGAGCCAACCAATCAAGAAATTATTTTGAACTACATTCCCAAAGTCACTATACTATTTATACCCTTTGATCCAGAGATAGCAACATGAAGCATATACCCCAAGAGACCAAGGACTCTTATGAGCAAAAATATTTATTGCAGCATTTTTATTGTAGCTAAGAACTAGTTCCTGTCAACTGAGGAATATCTGAATAAATTATGGCATATGAATATAACAAAATGTTATTGTGCCTTAAGGAAAAACAATGGGATAAATTAAGAGAAAGTTGAGAAGAATTTTAAGAATAGATACAGAGTAAAGTGAGAACTGGAAGAAGAAGAATGTGCAAGATTATAGTATATAAAGGAAAACATTATTGAACTCAGATGAACAATTCAGTGGGCAATCATGACTTCAGAGGATAGGAAGCATGTGTTCTATTCTTGGCAGAAAGAATGGTGGATTAGAAGTACAAAATATGACATTTTCAGGAATGGCCAGTATATAAACTTGTTTTGAATGACTGTATTATTTGGTACATGGGAAATTTTCTATTTATTTTTGGGGGGAGGGATTTTGTGGGAAAATCAGATGCTAACTTTAATGACACAAAAATAAAAGTAGAAAGTGTTAATGAGACATTAAATACACACACACTCACACATATATACATATATGGGCAGAATGAAGTTCAGAAAGGGACACAGAAGAGAAGGGGATATTTGTTGCTGTTATCTATAATTTAATTAAAAATCCAAACAAATCATATAATAGAAGTTCATTGTTTCATATACAATTCTCCTTTTCTGTTCTTTGTATAGCAGTTTCTAATGTTTGTCATATTCATGATAAAAAATAAATTTTTAAAGAAAAAGGAAAAAGAGATTGGGGGAGGTGAGGGAGTTAAGTACTTTCAAGAGAAAGGTAATAGTATTCTTTGTCATACCTATTGTGTTAGTCCTTTCAACTCTCACTTTTTCAATCCTAGTACATATCATCATTAAGTCTTGTCCACAGTCCTGCAGTAGCATATTCACTGATCTCTTCATTTCTGGTTAATCCTTTCTTCAATCAATCAATAAGTGTTTATTAAGTACCTTCTATGTGTTGGGGACTGTGCTATACATCCTGGGTATACAAGTACAAGTATACTTGTATACAGGTACAAAAACTGAAACAATCTCTACTTGAAATGAGTTTACATTCTGAAATCTATTCTGTATACCACTGTCAGATTAGTATTCCGGATGCATAGACCTGGACATTTTACTCACCTGCTCAGGGACCATCAATGAATACCCACAGTTTATACGGTAAAGTCCAAACTTCTTGACTCGTTATTCAAAGCTTCCAACCTACGCTTCTTGTCTTATTTTCAACAAATTATCTTCAGATACTCAATCCATAAAAAACTACTTGCCCTGCCATGAACACATCCTGTGCTTTCCTGCCTCTATGCTTTTGCTGATACTGGTCTCCATTCCTGGAATGTCTTCTCTCTCATCTCTACCTATTGAAATCTACCTATTCATCAAGACTCAGTCAAAAACTGCCTCCCTCAAGAAACTTTCCCAATTCCTCCAGTTGAAAATGATATTTCTCTCTCAAGAACTCTCCTGGAGTAGTTGTTTGTGCACTTTAAAAACTCTCACCCAAATCACAGTTATCTATATATGGCAAATGTCTCCCTATTGGATTTTAATATTCCCAGGCAGATTGGCAATTGGTCTGCCATTTATGGCTATAGAATTACCCAGAACTCTGAAAGTTGAAGTGTTTCAAATGTAAAGTAGTTGGAAAATTTGAAAGTACAAACTACATGTCAAAGAGGTTATATGGAGTAGTAGATGGAAGTTAGTTTCAGAGCCAGGAAGGACTTATGTCTTCTCTGTAACACATACCTGCCATGGGACTGAGGGTGAGTCATTGAAGCTCTCAGTGCCCAAGGAAATTTTCAAAAATTCTAAACTTCAGAGTAGGTGATGATTTACATTGGTAGAAAATTTCTTCAACCTGTGGATTCTCTGTGAATTAATGAAGGAAGGAAACAAACATTTATTAAATACCTGCTATGTACTAGGCACTGTGCTAAGTACTTTATACATTTTATCTTATTTAGTTCTCCTAATAACCGTGGGAGGTAGATACTATTATATATATTCACATATGTGTGTATATATACACACATTCCATGTATATTCCATATATATATTCCATCTACATATACATATATTTCATATATACATATATATATATATTCCATACATTTCTATCGATCTCTATATATTATAGCTGAGGAAACTGAGGCAGACAGATTAAGTGACTTGCCTTGGTTCATGTGGCTAGTGTCTAAGACCATATTTGAATACAATTAATCCTGATTCCAAACTGAGCAGTCTATCCACCATGCCAACCAGTTGCCACTGAAATCACAATACCCAGTGCCAGTCATTATTCCTGTTCCTATATAACTGTCAGTTATTACCACTATTACTTTGGTTGCCTTTCTGATTCATACTCATGTTTCATTTTCTATTCATCAGAAAAATACATTTCTAAAAAGCATTTTATTTGTTAATTGGTTTAAACCAGATGGTCATATATTTTAGTCTTTAAAAATATGGACAAACTTTTAATTCTCTAGGAAGAATATTCAAAAAGCATTGTGTTTCTTTAAATTTATTTTTTTTTTGCTTTTTGGAGCGGGAAAAGGCAGGGCAATTGGGGTTAAGTGATATGCCCAAGGTCATACACCTAGTAAGTGTTAAGTGTCTGAGGTTGTATTTGAATTCAGGTCCTCCTGACTCAAGGTGGGGAACAAAACTTCTTCAAAGAACTTTTCAGATCTCCATGTTAGTGCCTTCCCTTTATTATCTCTGATTCATAGTACGTGTATTGTTTTTGCAGAGTTGCTTGTATGTTGCTTCCCCAATTAGATTATGAACCTTAATATGGTGCTTAATAAATTTCAAATGACAGACTTACTACCACTAGAAGGGAATAAATAATTTTGATTGTCATTTCAGAAAAGAAAAATATAGCCCTACAGCTAAAAATAATTTATTCAACAGAACAGAATAAAATCTTTTAAATAACCTTTAATGAAGAAGAAAACTTCCAAGAATTCTTGACCAAAACATCAGAGCTGAGAATGAAACTAAAAATAGAAACACTTGAACAAAGAAAACCACAGGAAGACACATACAACTGAGCAATCAGAAAGGATGACATGACGA
The DNA here is from genome assembly GCF_028583685.1 of Petaurus breviceps papuanus. Taxonomy (NCBI): domain Eukaryota; kingdom Metazoa; phylum Chordata; class Mammalia; order Diprotodontia; family Petauridae; genus Petaurus; species Petaurus breviceps. Next base: position 89,910,326 of record NW_027187419.1, on the reverse strand, counting down.
TGAGGTATTTACATTTTAATAGAGAGGAAAGATACAAGTGTTCCCTAGAACTGTATTGGTTATTTTTTTTTGTTTGTTTGGAAAGTTGGTGAGACAACCCATAAGACAATTTACTAACACGTTTATTTTTCTAGGAATGGTAGCATTGCTATCATTATTGTTTCAAGGGGCAGTGCTAGACTCTGTCACAGTTATTGATATGGCCTGCATCTCACAGTGTTTCCATTTTTTTTAATCCTTCAGGTGGAATTCTTATTTTTGTAAATATGAATTCCAAAATGTCAGATATTAACTAAAATCAAATGAAAATACAAACATGCTCCAGAAAGCAAAACGATGAAAAATTTGGATGATCTTATCATGGCAAATATGTGATACTGTTGCCCTCCATTAGATAAGTAAAGGGGCAAAAATCATGCCTAAAGAAGAATTTCCTGGATGTGTTGGTAGACTTCTAACAGTGAGTAGTGTCTTGCCTATCATTTCTATATTGTACTTTGCAAGAGCTTTGAAATCTGTAGTAGGTGTGATTAGCTGGCTCCAATGATGGGAATCTAGGACCCCTTGGGAAGGGGGTTTCTCCAAGGTATTTGGTCTTAGCATCTTCAATTTGTTTCATGTCACTATGAACTTGAGGATTCTTTTCTTCTTAATTTAATTTTAGAGCCATTATTGTATTTCCTGTTTTTTTTTTATTGCTGACTCTAATTAAGCTTTTATTTGGAAGTCATTTTAAAACCATCGCATCGTTGTCATGGAATTGTTGGTAATGTGTGATTACATTATGTTGTCTTTTGCCAGGACACTCTTGTAAATGAGGCATTATCCTCAGAGATTTTCTTGGCTGAAAATGTAAGTAATTAAAAATGTAAACAAATATTATCTGTTACATATGCCACAATAATAAATACTTCAGCATAATACAAGTTAATGTCTCTTTGGGGATCCAGTTTAATCCTGCTACAGCATGTTTTGTAAATGGACAAATAAACAGTTAAGCATTTAATATCTCATGTACTGTAGTTTACACATGCATGGGACTTGAACATATATCTTCGTATATGCTCCTCCTGTAAATGTTTATGTTTTTCTTAATGGGTGAGATCAGTGGGCCTGTAGTATTCATTATTTCATAACAAAGCCAGAGTTGAATAGAGACTGGGGAACCTTATAAAAGGTCCAAATTACTAATCCCTTAATATTTATTTATCTTTTGTATTCACTGGCTGTAACTTTCATTTAAGGAGTCCCCTAGAGAGGCAATGATTTGTAGTATATTTAATTCAACAAGTTTTTTTTAGCTCTGATCATGTGCCCAGTGCACTACTAGGCATTATGAGGAAACAAGTGCCTGAATATAAAGGAAATGAGGAAAGAAATGGGGCAAGGAAGTATGACTTACTAAAAAGTCACAGTCTCTGACATTCTGGAGGGACTCCAAAACTGTTTCTAAAGCTATATCAGAGGGAGCAACTGCCCTTTCATCAGTAGTTAGCAAGCATTTATTAAGTGATAATTGTCTTGTGCTAAGTGGTGTAAGTAGTAGGGATACAATATACAAGCAGAAAAAATAAACAGTCCATGCTCTCTACGAGTTTACATTCTAATGGAGAAAGGCAACACATAGTGGTGGGAAAGGGAGGAAGTCCAAAGAATCAGAATCAGAGTTAGGAGAAGAATGAAGGATAGTTGGCTTGGTGGCCTCCTTGGTGAAAGAAGAGACGCTTAGGGAGACAAATAGAAATGTTCAGAAAGAGAAATCCATGGGCCCAAAGTATAGTTCTGTGTGAAAAGACAACTGAGGAATGGCGGCAAAGTCCAGAGAGTGAGAAACAGAGCCAAGGAAGAAACCGAAAGATGAATGAAGGATCAAAATCTTCAGTTTGGCCTATTTAGCCCTTCAGTGAAGGGACTTGCTCCATTCTTGTGATTCTCTAAGTATTATGGCAAATATACAATTTTGTAGTCTGTTGATAACTTCCTACTGCCCATGGAGAAGTAGTCTGATTATATATTTTGCATTTCAGTAGCTCTTGCCTAAGCTAAGTACTTGATAATGTTGCTATTTATTTTTTTCTATTTTGTACATGCCTTATAATAATTTTATTAGTTACTCATTGCTGTGTCCTTAAAAGATCACTGTTCTCCATATTAATTTTTTAAAAGGTAATTAAAGAACAAAGAGATAAAGGGGTCATTCATAAAAGAGACAGGAGAGCTGAGAATAAAATTATTTTTTCCTGCTTTTTTCTCATTTCCTTTTTCTGCTTATAGCAAATTAACTTTAATTTCCTCAATGCAACTTTAGCATCTTAGTACATCTCTAGGAGAGTCCCTTATCTTCTTCCAAATACAACTTGCAGTTTCAATTAGGTGGGCAATTTTTTCTTTTGTTTTGTGTGTTTCTGGAGTTTTGATGAACTGGACATGGTTCATCAAAGAAGTAGTTGCATTTCTCAGGTATACGGCTTTAATGAAAATTTGTCCAAGGTACTGACCAACTAGGATTAGCTGGGTGTTAAAGGGGCAGTTGGTTGGCTCAGTGGATGAACTTCCAGGCCTGGAGTGAGGAAGATTCATCATTTTCCTGTGTTCAAATCTGACTTTAGACAGTTAGCAGCTCTGTGACCCTTTGCAAGTTCTTTAATCTTGTTTGCTTCAGTTTCCTCATCTGTAAAATGAGCTGGAGAAGGAAATAACAAACCACTTTAGTATCTTTGCCCAGGAAACCCCAAATAGGGTCACAAAGAGTCAGACAGCTGAATAAGAATTGAACAACAAAAACAATGACAAACAAGTTCATGAAAGATGTTCTGTAAATAATGGTGAAATTGGAATAAAACAAGACCACATCTAATTGTATGATCGTACATTATTCTGACCCACTTCCACTAAAATCCTATATCTGTTCTTTACCATGGTGTTGAGTGAATAACCCTAGGTTCTTGAAAATCATGTCAAAGGAATAGAAGCTCTGTCAGATCGTATCCGGTTGGAAAGGTTATAAGTAAGAACCTGAAAAAAGAGTGTATTCTGTCATTCATGGCAGACATCTCATTTATGGAAAGTTGGGAAGGTTAGCAAACATTGTTGACTAATGCAAAAAATTTCCTAGCTTTTTTGTTTTGTTTTGTTTTGTTTTAGAGGGCAATTGGGGTTAAGTGACTTGCCCAAAGTCACATGGCTAGTAAGTGTGTCAAGTTTCTGAGGCTGGATTTGAACTCAGGTTCTCCTGACTCTAGGGCCGGTGCTCTATTCACTGTGCCACCTAGCCATCCCTATTTCCTTGCTTTCAGTTGAACTTTGCCATGTACTTACAGTCTGAGAAGTGGCACAGTATCTGAGCAGAGGCATCCTGTAATGTAAATAGGGGAGTTATAATATCTTGAGCTGTGTCTACATGGCCAAAAAGCCCCACATTGAAGTGTTGTAAAAAATTGTTTGATCATCTCCTCTTGCTTATGTACCAGATTATTAGTTTGCCTTTTAAAAATTGAATAAATTATTTATCCTTATTTAGATAGGCAGTATGATATAGTATAGTAATTCTCAAATGCTTGATATCAAGATTCTTTTACACTCTTAAACATTATTGAAGACTCTAAGAGCTTCCATTTACATGGATTGCATCTATCAATATTTTCCACATTAGAAATTAAAACTTAGTATTATTACGAAGCTAACTTTGACCTACAAAGGATCTTGGGGTTCTTTATGGGTCCCTAGACTATATTTTTGGAATGAATGATGTAATCAACAGAGAGCTGGACTCAAAGCCAGGAAGACATGGGTCCATCCTGCCTCGCACATATTTTGGCTTTGTGACCCTGGATGAATTACTTAACTACTCAGTGCCTTAGACAAATCTAACAAACAAAGTGACAGAGAAGCTGCGGAAATGCCTTGGCAGAGTAATTTTTCTCATCAGAGAGTTCTCTATGTCACTGAAGGCAAAGGTCCAGTTCCTACTCTTTTTGTTGCTGTTCAGTTGTTTCAATTGTGTTCAACTCTTGGTGACCCTATTTGGGATTTTTTGGCAAAGATACTGGAGTGGTTTGCCATTTCCTTCTCTACCTCATTTTACAGATAAAGAAACAGCAGCAAACAGGGTAAAGTGACTTGCCCAGGGTTACACACTTAGTGAATGTGTGAGGCCATATTTGAATTCAGGAAGATGAGTCTTCCCACTCTAGGTTCAGTGTTCTGTCCACTGTGTCATCTACCATGTTCTGTGTAGATAAGAATTGCAGAAGATGAGCAGATGAAGAATGGTTTGTATCTGCATCATTGCAGAGAATAACCAGAATTATATAATCATATGTTCATTAGAGTATTTGAAGTATGTAGACTCTGAAAATCAATGACTACAAAGACACAACTACTCAACTCTTAAACAACAAACAAAATCCAATCAATGATATAACCAAGACTACAGTTACCTAGATGGACATTTCAAATATACATACCTATGAGGTATGTATTTAGAGTGAATAAGATAATAAAAGATATTGAGTTCATCTTTATGCTCTACAAGGACAAGTTCACTTTAGTTTGGAAAAAAATGTAAATGATTAGGAATCCTAGAAATCTTGCATATAAAAATGACACAAACATTTGCATGACTGTAAAATAGGCTAGTTCAAATACAGAAGTCCTCCATCTAAGCCTTAGTACTTGTCAACTGTTGGTAAGTTAAGGGAATGTCTATCCTAAGCATGAGAAGACTTCCCCCGGCAAAATGGGTGGATGAGAACAATTTGTTCCAACATCAATGAAGATAGCTGAAGCAGGTACTTTGTCAGATGTCAAAAATTCCAAGGCCATCTGTTGCAATACAGGCCATCACCAAGGCATCTTTACTTTTGTCTTGTCACTGGACTTTGATGACTCTTGGAGAGCTAGTGATGCTGATGACTGTGAAATTCTGCTTCACTTAAATCCAATTCATGTGCATGACAAGACATCACCCATGACGTTACTTGTTCCTTTGAAAACGAAGGATGAGCAACAATATAAAAACATCCTTACTTTTTTTATATGGCACATTATAAATCATATATGCCTTCATGTTCAATGTGCAGAAGGTATAATCTTTTTTGTGATTCTCAGAAAGTTATTTAGTATTGGAAGAATTTATTTACTAAAATTCACATTTTGAATCTTCCTCCTCTTTGAAACCACATTTTCCCTATCTCTTCTATGTCTTTAAGAAACACACAGAATATAACTGCCAGGCAGTAGCTTTTCCATATGCTATTTTTCTCTTTGAGCAGATGATCATGCAGATGGATTGTTATCATCAGCAGCTAGAATTTATTTAATGGCCACATGTGTATATATATTATGTATTCATTGGATCTGTTTCAACATTTGGAATAGCACTGGGGCCAAAATGTGTTCCCTACACTTTGTGTTCAAAATTCTGGTGTCTCAAATTGAGAGTGGTAGCTGGGCATAGTAGAAGGATCTTGGAGTCAGTAAACAGAGGTTGCTTGCCACAGGCCCAACAATACATGTTGGAAACATTTATTTAAAGATGTGCATTATCTCCAGCACCAATGGGTTCACAGATTCAACACAGTGTTAACATTTAAGATTTCCTTTCCTTTCAAGTTTTGGCTTTAAGAACCTGACCATTTAGGAGAGAGAAAAAGGATAAGACAATTGCGGTAATCTCAGTTTCCTACTCCAGTATCTTCAGTGAGGTTGTTGGTACCCTTTTGTTTCATTGACTTTATGGCTGATTCTTGGTTGTGAACTCCACCGTATTTCACTCTTGGCCAAACACCATACAGTGACCCAGGGCATAGATAAGAGGGAATGCAGGAGAGAATCAGCTGGGTGGGCATAATAGGAACAAATACTTTTCTACCTGTTACCCTAGTCAGTGACTAACCTTTGTACCCTTTTAATTTTGATCCCTTTTCTGATGAGGACAGGGTCAATTTTGTTTCATATGAAAAAAATATGCCCGACTAAATAAATAAAGGTTTAACAAAAGGGAATGAATTTAAATTTTATTCTTGAACATTATTTCATCCCTGGTTGTGGAACTGACCGATACTTTTAAAGTGCTATAAGAGTCTCTGCTGGCATCCACGGTTGCCGGTTCAAAGTTCTTAAAAATGAAGGAAAGAAACCAAGTGAAGCATTGAAAGGAGGAAAATAAAACCACTTTCCAGGGGAATAAGAAGAAATATTGAGGGGTGAGGCCACTGGTAAACAAAATCTACAAGTAAATTAAAAAATACATTCATATTATGTTCATTCAAATGTGGAAAATTTCATATTTTACATATTGTAAGCTTGGAGGGTGGGGAGAGAGACTGAATTTGCTTTTTGATTTAGAGTAAGACCCAGCAAGGAATTGGGTCCTTCTTGTCCAATTAGGTTTTCTGAGGGAGGTAAGATTTCAGTAGTTATTAATTCAAACTCCCTATGGCTACTTTCAGGCTCGGACTGCATGTCAAACATTAGTTCTCTTATTCAGTAATACTCTCTATCCTTTTCTTCTTTTGTTCCCCTTCCACTTTGCTCCGTGGATGAGAGGGGACGCCAAATCAATACCGGTGTAATGGTAGCAGATATAACATTCCTGGAGACACTGGAGACAGAGAATAGAAGCAACAATTCATTTTTCTGTCTCAGTTTAGATTGTATTTATACCACCCGCTATGCCTGTGGGAGTGGAATCTATAGCAGTGACTTTGGCCACAAACTTTCTCTTTTCTGACTTTTGCTTTCTTATTCAGTGTGATAGGATTGCTTCTTTTTTTTCTTCCAGGAGTAGTAAGTAGCCTATGGCACTTGGCTGAAGAGATGAGACTTCAATAAGATATAGGAGACAAAGAGTGACAAATTAAAATGACAAGGCTGTCTTATAAGATTGTGATCTAGTGAAATGAAGTATTTCTGGTCCAGTCAATGGAGACAGCATTATGCTATGTGGTAATAGACTGCAAGACCTGTACAGTCTGTCTATGTCTTTGAGATAACTGAATTTGTCACTATCAACACCCCACCAATTGTGTCTTTGCTGCTTTCAGAGTCTATGAGTATGGATAAGGGTTTTCTTTTAAGCCAAATATCTTCAGGGCGACTACATTTTTCTCACTATGAACGCTTTCTATTTTTTATTTTGAAAAGCATATTAGTCACTAGAGTGAAAAGAATCTTAAGAGCAACCTTGAAAAGGGAAACAAATATAAGTATGGTTTCCCTAACACTCATCATTGAGCTTGGCTTTATGTCCTAATCAATGTTCTGCCACAGCTGTTCCCTCTGGTTGCCAATAAATAGGGGGCTGCAGGTGAGATGAGAATATTCACCCTGACCTTGGAGACCTTTGGGATCAAACTATATTCTGTATGTATATAGCACTCAAATCTATCTCCCCAGTCCTTATTTCCCTCCTAAGTTGTTAGATGTCTGTTCTTGAAAGTCCAGTTATCATTTTCAAATAGAACATATCTAATAATTAACTTATTATCATTTCCTCTGAACCAACTTGTCCAATAGACTTCCCTTTTGATGGTAATACGGTTTTTCTCCTAGTCACCTGAGTTCACAGCCTGGTTGAAGTATCCCTCTCCACTTTACTTCTTACACTGTATCTAGTCAGGTTTTCAATTCTTCTTTCCTGCTCTCTCTAGCATTCATCCACTCCTACTGCCATCATTTATCCAGACCCTCATAACTTTGTGCCTGAGTTTTTCAGTTCCATTCAGTGCACTGTCACATATTCAACATTTTTTTTAATACTTGCTATGGAAAAGAGACTAGGGGAAAAAGTTGAAAACCAGACAACCCTACGCTTAAGGGGTCTGTAATCTAATGGGCATGGGGTGGAGTAGGAGACAGGTACATCAATACTTTTGATATGAAATTTAATTTAGTCAGTGAATAGTATGCACTGCCCCAAAGTACTATGAGGATCTCAGGGTGGCTAGGTGGCGCAGTGAGTAAGAGTGCTGGCCCTGGTGTTGGGAGGACCCGGGATCGTTCTGCCCTCAGATACTTAACACCCACACAAAAAAACTGCCTGTGTAACCTTGGGCAAGTTACTTAACCCCAATTGCAAAAAAAAAAAAAAAAAAGAATAAAAATAACAAACCTTCATTTAGTGCTTTCAGGTTTGCAAAACTCATTGCATATGTTGGTTCATTTGATTCTCACAATAACTCTATGAGGTTGATAACTGTATTTTATATATTACCTTCATTTTACAGAAAAAACTGAATCAGAAAGATTAAGTGACTTGTCCAGAGTCACACAACTTATACACATCTAAGTCAAGATTTGAACTCAGTGTTCCTGACTCTAAGCCCTATACTCTATCCACTATGCCATCTATAGGTCCAAGATCTCTGCTAGAGATCATTTTCATCTGTATCCATAAGGAGAGGTGGAATCTTATATATTTGGACCTTGGGGGAAGGAAAATATTTTATTTACACTGGCCACCAAGATAATTTATTTGCTAAGATTGATATTTGTTTATTATGTCATCCAGTGCATGGAAGGAAAGAAGGAAGGAAGAAGGAAGAAAAGAAGCAATTATCACATGCCTATTGTGGACCAGATAGTGTGCTAAGTGATTAACAAATGATATCTCCTTTAGTTCTCAACAAAATCCTGGCAGGTAGGTGATATTTTTAGCCCTATTTTATAATTGAGGAAACTGAGACAGAAGTTATGTGACTTGCCCAGGGTTATAAAGCTAGTAAGTGTCTCAGGTGGGATTTGTATTCTGGTCTTCCTGACTCTAGGCCCCGTGCTCTATTCAATGGGTCACTTAGCAATATGTTCTTCATACCTGATTTCATGTTCTAGATTGATTCCTTGTCTGATTACATTAGAAACGATATCTATTGTTCAATCTCTCCTTCAAAGTTCTATGCAATCAATCTTCTGAAAATACAAGTTTCCATATTTACTACCACTCAAGAACCTTGTTTAAGATTTTTGTTTATTTTATTTTTAAGTTACAGGATAAAATAAACATTTCCTTAACTTAGTATAATTTTAAAAATGATTGCACTTGAAACTGCAATCTATTATATACAACTTCCTAGTCTTTTTTAAGTTATCATGTAAATTTCTTTTCCCCCCTTTTTTCCCTCCCCCCGCTATAGAGTTGACTATAATTAGATAACACACACACACACACAAGCACACATGTAAATGTAAAACCATTCCATACATATCTATATTTTTATCAGTTCTTTCTCTAGATGCAGATAACTTCTTCCTTCATATGTCCTTTGTCATTGTTTGGGTATTTATAATAGTCAAAATGACTTATTTGCTCAAAACAGTTAATGGCTCTTCATTGCAATAACAATCATAGTAGTTAGAACTGGAAAAGAACATTGAGGTTGTCTGCTCCAATTAATTCATCTTCCAAACAAGGGTTTAAGTGACTTTTCCAGGGTCACAAAAATCGTATCAGAGTGAGGGCTCAAAATAAAGTCCTTTGACTTCAAATATAATTCTTTTGACTCTATATCACTCTGCTTTGTAGACCAATTGTATTGTCAAAATCAATGTCTTAAAACTAATACCAATGTTAAAGGGGAAAAACTGGAAGCGAGGAGACAATTCAGTTCCACAAATATTGTGTCTACTATGTGAAAGGAAATAGTCTCTGTCCTTAAGGAGCTTTCATTGTATTGGGAATAGGGAAGGGGAGAAAAATATATGAAAACAATATTATATATAATACAAGGTTATTTGAAGAGGAGAAAGCATTAATAGTTCAGGGGATCAGGGAAGACTTCACAGAGTAAGTGCTATGGAAATAAGTTAAGGGTCCTTTCTGAAAGGTGTGGCTGAGAAGCAAGTATATTTCAGTTCTGGGAAAAAAAAGCTTTGGTGAAAGCAGAGATTCAAGTGATGGAATTTTGAGTATGAAGAACAGATAGGAGTAGAGTTTGGTTGAAATGTAGAATGTTTGAGTGGGAGTAATATGTCACTGTGTTGAAAAGATAAATTGGAACCAGAGTATAGAGGGCCTTAAATGCCAAACTGAGCAGTTTGTATTGGACCCTAGAGGCAATAGAAAGGCATTAAAGTTTTTCACGCAAGGAAAGGACATGATGGACTTGTGCCCTAAGAAAACTATTTTGTCAGCTGTGTGAATGAGTAAAGAAATGTAGAGAAGTCAATTGGGAGGCTATGACAATAATCCAGGCTAGAGGTCATCAAGACCTAAAGTAGAATAGTGGCCCCTTGAGCAAAGAGTGAGAAGGGAATAAGATGTAGTAGAAGTGGAATCAACAAACTTGGCAACTGATTGAATATAGGGATAGTAAGGAATTTCTCCAAGATTATAGAACAGGATGATGGGTAATGCCTTAAATGGGAATAGGGAATTTGGGTAAATTTAGGTATAAATATGAACAGCAGTTTGGAATTCAGGAAAGGTATTAGTGGAAGTTCATAGGGGAACCATCTTGCTTAAGGGGTGGAAGATGGGATTAAAAGAGCTGTCAGACAGATAGAAAAAGAAACTTAGAATTGTATCATTGAGGCCAAGGGAGGATAGAATGTCCTGAAGAAGGGTGTGGTAATGATGTCAGAAACCACAGAAGAGTAAAGGGGAATGAGGACTAAGAAAAGCAGTTGGATTTAGAAGTTGGGATCATTGGTAATCTTTAAGTTAGGAGTTTCAGTAGAGTTGGTAAGGTCAGAAACTAGATTACAAGAGGTTGAAAAGTGAATGGAAGAACTGACTTTCTAGGATGTTCTGACTTTCTAGGATGAATAGTAGTTTAACACTGAAAGGGAGATAGCCTATTGGCTGCTTGTTTGAGGGAATGGCAGGGTCAAGTGAAAAAAAATAAGGAAGGGAAGACCTGGGCTTATAAACATAAAGGAAATAGTCAACATATTAGAAGTGCTGGTTGAAAAGGGAATGACTAAAAAGAAAAGTTACTGGAGAAGCCAAGATTACATGGAATCCAGGGAAGAAATAGAAGAGTTATTTTTAAGAAGGTTCACTTCCTTCTCAGAAATTGGAAGAAAAGACAAGAAGTTACAGAAGGGGGAAGAGAATAAGCATTTTACATATTGTCTACTGTGTCTATTGGCTAGGTGCTTTACAAATATTATCTAACGATTACAGCCACTCAGGGGTGGGGGTGGAGGTTGGCAGGGTGGAAAAGGTGGTATTATTATCCCTATTTTTCAGTTAGGGAAACTAAAGTAGAGAGAAACTGTTACTTGCCCAGGGTCAAAGTTGCTAAATGTCTGAGGCCAAACCTGAACTCAAATTTGATCGAAATCAGGCTCAGTGCTCTATTCACTAGGCTACCTTGCCACCTGACGGCGTAGAGACATGACTAAGTATGACAGGTCGGCTCCCAATAGATAGCTTCAATTTTCTCAGTGAAGTAGAAAGTGACATTATCTGTTGAGAGAAGGGAAGAGGTAAAGGAGGTATAAGGGGCTCACAAAGGTTTGTTTTGGTTATTTAAAGAAAATGATCTGGGATGAATAGAAAGGAATACAATGCAGCACTGAAGACCCGGTTGCCATTACATAACATGAAATTATACTGAACAGTTTTGAGTGATTTTGAAATCTGTCAGGAGAAACAGTGGCCAGGCTCCAGGGTAGTATTCTGTGTATGAGACATTTGAGCTATGAAGGACAGAGACAGCTTTTGGAAGAGTTGATACCTTTTTACTGTGCATGTTCTATACAACACTGTGTATTCGGTTGTATATAGACTATTGAAAGAATTTGAGGGAAAGACAAATCTGGAAGGGAAATTTCAGGTTCTTCCTGGTAATTTTTAGAATGCCCAGAGCCGTGGCTCTCAAATACTAGAAAACGCTTAACCAAGATTCAGGAAGCCCCAACAGCAAAGAACGCTATAACTGAATCTATGACAATAGAGAGTGCTGAACATAGCACATGAGCAAACCATGCCAGCAGAGGATGTTAAGCAGAATTTGTCAGTAGTGTGGATGTGATAAATGGGATGTTGCAATATAGATACTATACCAGGAAGGGAATGACAATGCACTGTTTGACCTGGATTTATTTAAAGTGATATTGATATTGGGGAAATTTGATAAATAGATATAGATGTGTGTATACATATAGGGAATATATAACATGTATATATTATATAAATATATAAACATACATGTGTGTGTTACTGATAGCTATAAGAGTAAAGGTGGTAAGGCTGTTTGTTATCCTTTCTTTGTTCCTTAATTTCATCTTGTATATATAATTTCCCAAATTAGATTGTAATGTCTTGGAGCATTTTTCTTATATTTTATGTGCCCCTCCTTCTTCTTCTCCTCCTCCTCCTCCTCATCTTCATCATCATCACCATCATCAGCATTTTTATACTCCTTTGAAGTTTACAAAGCACTTTTCACAGCAAAGTCACTACTCATTTCACATTGCTGAAATTTATTTGTATCTAGTTCAATAAAGCAAGTTACCTTGTAATCAGACTCTACCAAAGGAATGAGCCCACTAATGGTCATAATATAGCTCAATGAGATTTAAAATGAATAAACAATTTCAAATAAATTGAATTAATTCGTTTGGACTTAAGTGTGCAAGCAGTCCATTTTCTGAAATCATGAACAATAACTTGTTCCAGAAGTGCTGGTGTATAATTGCCTTAAGTCAAAGGATAAAGAAGAGAGGAAGCTGAAAATCCATTATGTTGGTGTTAACAGTCTTACTAAACTAATTAACTGCTATCTGAATTTTCACACCTCTATTTCATGATCTTCCTTGCTTCCTAGAAAAAGCAGTAAACAAAAAAAGGACTTGGAACAGAAATGTGCTAAGTAAGTTTCCAACTCTGAAAATCATCTACCTTTGTTTTATCCTTTTATATGGGATTACACTGGTAAAACCAAAAATTTCTTGAAGAAATATTACATGTAAATATATGGAACTCAATACAGTTGATGCCTCCATCAAACTATTGCAGTTGTTTTATCAGAAAAATAGAACTTTTTTAATCGAATGTTGAGAACTTCAACGCCAAGAAATATTAGTGGAATTTTATACAAAGATAAAATAAAGCATTTTTCAAAAGTGCAGTGAAATTTTGTTAAATTTCCCAAGCAGATAATATATAACTTCATATTTTTCTACTGTATAGCAAGGTTAAAAAGTAACTTAGTTTATATATCAATATGCTCTTCTGCTTCAGCGGATCTGAAACCTAATCCATGTGGGTATTGCTAACAGTGCAGATTGCATTGTCATACATTTCTTCTCATCCAGGGCAAATCTTGCCCATTTCTTTCTATAAATCTTCCACTTGGTTCTACCCAGCATGCAGGGGACTTTCCTCTAGTTCTCAATCTAGAGGACAGCAATTGAATTCACAAATTATCCATAGTTTGTCACTTGATCTCAACACATGATCAGTCCATTTTTTTATTGTACTTTTCTGTTTATGACTTTTATGCTACTTCTCCTGTGTAATTAATTCTTCATTGCCCTTTGTGTAATTTGCAATTTTAACCCTGGAAAAACTTTGGCATTACATATTCCATAACAAACTATTGAAATTGAAGGAAAACATTATTTAAGATATCAAGCTTTGTTAAAGAGAAAAGTTTGTACTCACCAAATACATTATGCAATTTCACAAAGGCAAACCAAGATGCTCTACTCTTCCTCTTCACTTCTGGACCAAACGCATTATCCATATTCAATATCTGTATAAACATCAATCTGGATATATTAAAATCTCGATTCACTAGAAACCTTTAAATTATATTCTCTTAACTGGACATTTGTCTTCTATATTTGATTTTTTTAAATAAGAAAATCATATGTAAACAACAAAAATGAGGTGGGAATTTATTATTATTTTATGACAAAATCAAACATGTGTCCTGGGTCAGCACAAATTCATCCCAACTTTAGATAATATCTACACACGCAGACACACATAATCATTTAAAATGATCACCGATACTATAATGAAAACCACAAAATTCTAAATCAATGAAGACAAAACTGAACATAATCTTTGAACTTTACATTCTACCACAGGAGTATGGTCCAACATATTTTGCAAGAATTGTGAATAACAAAAATTGAAATAAAAGCATTCATTAAAAATAAGCTTCAATAAGATTTATAAGTATTCTAGTTAATAGAGATTTTACTACACAGAGGAGAATAAAATTTCTTGAGTTACTTCAATATTTGAATAGAATTTTTATCTCATTAGCATAGGTACTCCCTTCACTCTTGCATATCACAAACTTGTCCATGCCTTTCTGTAAATCCTCTATAAAGAATCTACCCAATTCATTAGAAATGTTTTTTCTGGTTCTTTTATTAGTTTGCTGGTCAACAGCACCAAACTTTTGTTTAACAGTAACAATTTAAAAGTAATAAATCTCCTCTCTCTCATTCTTGCTACACGCCCACAAGGCTCCTTTTTGGTGGTTTTGACCCTTGGTGCCCTTTATTTAACCTCATCTGCAAATTGTATTTGGTATTATTGTATCTCCTATTTATACAGTCCATACACCTTCTTAATGTCTTTTAGGTCAGAGGTATCAAATATTAGGTATGCTTCTGGGACACAGACATAACCAGATAAAAATACAATTGAGAAATTTTTAACAAAAGTACAACAAAACATCGATAATGTTAACATGTGGTTTTACAAGTCAGTATGTTGTACACAGGGATCCTTATGTGTGATTCGGTGACTCTATTTCTATTTGAGCTTGACACTACTGCTTTAGGTCAACCTAAAATTTTGAGTGTGTTCCATTATTCACAGTCATATCAACATAAGAATCTTGGAGTTTAGAAAAATGGGTTTTTGGAACAACACACAGTTTAGGGGTCATTGAAGGTGCTGCAAAATTTTTCAGCCCAAATTCTTCTTTTTGATCAATTCTGGGTCCAGTTCATTGTCTTTCTGTCAAGCCTATCCAATTTATTTATATTGATGAACTCAATAGTCTATCTCTTTAACCTGAGGTTATAACCTGAGCAATATACATTTGTTATTATTTTTGTTTTTCTAGTGTAAAGGACTGTGTGGAACTCTTTTGAAGAGTCATGGATTTCATTTATGAGATTCCCTTAGTCTTCTTTATCTGAATTCAATTAGCAGAATGTCATCCATAAATAGGAACCTCTGGAAGATTTCATCAACTATAGGTAAATGTTCTGATATTTGGATTCAGTGAAAGATATCTGTGACACCAGGAACACCCTAAGTGAGCAATTTCTTCATTATTATTTTTAGCATTTAAACACATTTGTCATGTTAACAAGTACTTATTTAATTCCTATTATGAGCCAGGCTTTGTGCTATTTGTGAAAAGCATTTGTGGCTTTTATTCTTATTAGGTCAAAAAAATTTAAATCACCTATCTCAAATTTAGTTCATGGTTTGGTTGCGATGATTCTCAATTTGTTTCTATAATAATAGAGTATGATGTAATTCCCATAGTTTTATAGAGAATACCCTAAATCACAAACAACCATAGTCTTACTTGGTCACTGTATTTTATTTTTAAGCTAATACTGACAACATTGATAGTGATGGTGATGGTGTTTGGGTTCTTGAAGGTCTAGTCTAGTTAAGTATGATCTCTTGCAGGTCCTATCAAAATGGAATGGTTTTAAACATAGGTCAGAAGATAGATTATATGACTGCCAATTAACTACCAGTCAGTCTACTGAATTTGGAGAATTTTATGTCCAGGTTGGCCTTAGGGTTATGATTATGATTATTTTTGACCACAGCAATGCTTAAAATCTGTATAGCCATAGGGGGATGTGATCTCCATCAATGAAGGTAGAACCTACTCAGACAATCACAGTACCTTAATTACTAAATTCAGGATAAGGACTAGATTTCACTGGTCTAAGGAATTTGTACTTGATGAAACTTCCTCTTTTAATAAAGCCATTTTCACTGTAATTTGTAATCCTAGAGAATTGCTTAAAACATTTAGAGTTTAAGTTACTTGCCCGGAGTCACACAACCAATATGAATAAGATGTAGGACTTTAAAGGGAAGGAGAAAGGGAATAAGCATTTATTATGTGTATACTAAACTTGAGTACTTTACAAATATTATTCAGGTTTTCCTAGATTAAAGTCCAGTGGTCTACCCCATTCAAGTCAACAAACATTAATTAGCACCTATTATATGCCAGGTACTATGTTAAGTGATAGGATTGTAATATGCCATGAGTCTGTACTCTTCATCTGTGGTTCAGGTGGCACAGTGGATAAAGCACTGGACCTGGAGTCAGGAAGATGTAAATTCAAATCCAGCTTCAGACACTTCCTAGCTGTGTGACCACGGACAAGTCACCTAACCTCTGTTTGCCTCAGTTGCCTTATCTGTAAAGGGAGGACAATAATTGTATCTACTTCCCAGGGTTGTTGTGAGGATTAAATGAGATAATCATTGTAAAGCATTTAGCACGTTTCCTGGTATATTGTATTATATGATAACATTATTATAATTATTATTCATTACCCATTCTCTTTGTGATACCTTCTAGTTCTCTTACGTAAGGATTTGGGAAAAGGTAAACAGAACTATTGAGAGGCTATAGTTATAACAGCTTTTCACAGTCTAAAAGCTATACCGGCCCTTGTTCAATGTCAGATTCTCCAATTGAAGTTGATGACAATGTTCAGATGTTTTTTCTACCTTTATTCTCCTACCACATTCTCCGGTGCACAGTTATCTGGCCAGTATCTACAGCAGAGGTTCTGACTCTGCAAAAGTTCTGCAATGCATGTGTCCAGCCATGCGTGTCTGTGACTGGTGAGCATGACTGCTTAGAGTGCTGGGCAAAGGAGTGGAAGGGTATAGGTTCAAACTCCATGTGGCCTGGTTGGTTTGGCATGATGCCAGAATCTCATAAATATGTATGCCATTGATTAGGGGAGATCCTGTGGAAGGAGATGAGGTAAAATACTTTGGAAGGATGGATACAAATCTGTTATCACTACTGGGGTGGGTGGAGGGCACCAAAGAAGAGTTTATCTATAGAGAATTGATTGAGTAATTGATTATTCTTATATGGTAGGCGTTCTTTAACTTTTTTTTATATCATGGAGCCCCTCTAGCAATCTAGTGAAATGTATGCATCCCTTCCCAGAACAATGTTTTAAAATACTTCTTTGTTCACTAGTTTTTCAGTCATGTCTAACCATTTATTTATTTATTTTTTTTAAAGCAATCGGGGTTAAGTAACTTGCTCAAGGTTACACGGCCAGTTATTTCTGGGTGTGGTGCTGAGTATCTGACCCCGGATTTGATCCAGGTCATCCCGACACTGGAGCCGGTGCTCTTACTCACTGAGCCACCTGGCCACCCCTCAGCAATTGGGGCTAAGTAACTTGCTCAAGGTTACACTGCCAGGTGTTTCTGGGTGGGTGCTAAGTGTCTGAGCCCGAGATTAGATCTCCAGGTCATTCCAACACTGGAGCCAGTGCTCTTACTCGCTGTGCTACCTGGCCGCCCCTTGTCTAACCATTTATGACCTCAGTTGGGATTTCCTTGGCAAAGATACTGGACTGGTTTGCCATTTCCTTTTCCAACACATTTTACAGATGAAGAAACAGAGGTAAACAGGGCTAAGTGACTTGCTCAGGGTCATTTAGCTAGTAAGTGTCTGAGGCCAGATTTGTATTTAGGAAGATATCTTCCTGATTCCAGGCCCAGGACAGTATCTACTACATCATCTAGCTGCCCAAATGTTCTTAAATATGTAACATTATATAGGATTAAAAATAAAATAAATGATATTGAAATGCAATTATCAAAATAATTTTTAAAAGTTAAGAACTAGACCTTTTGTCATACAGCATCTATTCAATGCTTCCACAAGTTATGGACAGTTGATCAGAAAATTTAAAGGTATGCTTCCCGTTTGTTCAGCCATGTAGGTAAATCATCACTTTTAGGGGAAATGCACTCAGTAAAATTTAAAAGATGAATATGGGCTCTCAGAAATACTGACATAAAATCTGCTTTCTCTTTTAAAGATATGGCAAGACCTAGACTAGCTGAATAGTAGTAGTAGTAGTAGTAGTAGTAGTAGTAGTAATCATAGTAGTAGTAGTAAAAATATAACAACTGATATTGTCGGCACTTGGTATATTATGAAATCACATACACCTAATAAATCCATTGAGGTCTTAACAAGGACTAAGGAAACCAGATGAATCAAAATAGTCATTTCTACTATTCATTAATGTTAACAAAAATTGTATGTCACTTTGAAGTCTACAAAAGTTCTTGCCTCACAATGAAGTAAATAACTCACATATTATCCCCATTTTACCGATAAGGAAATTGAGGTGATTTGCTAAAAATCACACACATATTGACAGGGATAAAACTTGAGACCAGATCTTGATTCATTTTCCACCATCCCACAAAAACTTTTCCAGGTGAGCAAGATACCTAATCTAAGACCAACCAGGTCTTCAGGATTCTTTAGAATGCAGAAGTATTTGTTGGCATGTAACCAGTGCGTAAAACATTTTATTTCCATAATGAAAATAAGGAGGAAAGAACATCACACTTCACTATGTTTGAAACACATGGGGTTTAGTTTCTGACCGAGTGAACTTTTGGCTTCTGAGTTCACTTATTCTGTGTAATTAAATAAGAATAATAAAGCAGCCAGTGGGCACTGTAAGAACAACAAAAATGGAGAATTGCCACAGGCCCACAGTCATGGAGCCTAAACCAGAAAAATATAAATGAGGAAAGGATAATAAAAGGAACTTCCAAGGTCAAGTAAAAGGAACACCAGAACACTGACAAAATGTTCTTTTAAAATTTGGGGTTATCAAATACCAGCTGATAAATTCAATGCCAAATGCAGGCATAAACAATTTAAATCGTTTTTTTTTTTAAATGAAGGAAGCAGGGACACAAAAAGTTTTGATGGTTCCTACCACCTGGTGATAATGCTTTGTTTCTCTGACATTGGCACAGTGCCTAGTAATTTTGTTGTTGTAGTTGATGGGTCTGGCCCTGAATTTTAATTGTGTAGTGTAGGGACTCCCAAGAAGGGAATTCCCTATACCCATGAAGACTGGCATTTATCACCATTTATGGAGTCTTAGATAGCTGACTGGGCAATAAAGGGGTAAAGTGAATGACCGAGGGTCACATAACATTTGTTTCTGACACAGGGTTTAAATTTAAGTCTTTATGACTCTGAATCTAGATATCTATCCACTACTCCATCTTGGTAATGATTGTTTCTTATCAGTGTAATCTTGAGCAAACTGTTTAATCTCTGTGGGCCTCAGTTTCCTCATCTGTAAAATGAAGAAGTTAGTCCAGATGACCTTCAAGGTGTTATCCAGCTCTAGATTTTTTGTTCCTAGAATTGCTAAAAAGGCCAAATTTAGCTTTTTTCAAGGGAACACTCATTGTTTCCCCATTCCTTATCATGGCTCGAATGACAGTATAGTTAAGCTCATACTCTCTGTGAAGATGCTGCTATTCTCATTCATCAGGTGCTTGGTAGAACCCGATTCCCCAAACACCCTAGGAAAATGATGCTCTCGGATTTTATTAATTGTTTTTTTAATAATACTATTTGTGTGGTGACATGCCCATGTGACTTAGCCTACACTGACAAAACTATTAGAACCTTAAAAGAGCACATTGCCTGTGTTGAGCTTGATTAGAGGAAGGGCCCCTGATTGCCCTACAGCTAAACTCTTTATTAATTTGTGCTCTGCAATTTCTAGTTTGAAATTCATAGGCATTTAGAAAATTAATCCTTCATGGAGAGAGGATAATACAGACAGTGAACTTAGTAAAAGGAAGGCCTTTGGGGTATTTACTTTGGACACATTATCCCCAGCAGACCTGAAAGAAGAGCTCTATCCAAACCATTTTTTTTTTTTTAGCTAAAAAAAAATCCCTTCGGTGAGGAGTTCAGCCTTCATCAGCTTAAAATGAATGAATAAATCTTGAATTTACATAGCCCTTTTAATCTCAGAGTCTGAATGTGCTTTACAGAGTACATCTGCTCCAAATGGACAGACTCACCCAAAGTAGAAAAATATCTGGGGCTAGGAACAAGACAATCTATGTGCTACCAATGCATTAAAAAGGGTTGGCAAGGGTGGAAGACAGAGCAAGGGGGTGGAGTGGAGGAGAAACAAAAAGAGACAGAGACAGAAAGACAGAGAGAAAGAGACAGACACATCAGAAAGAGATAGAGACAGTCAGAGATAGAGGGAAACAGAAAGAGGGAAAGAGAAATGAAAACTCAGAGAAAGACAGAAAAAGGGAAACAGAGACAGAGTAACAGAAGGAGATGCTGAGAGATAAAAATGAGAGGGAGAGAAGGGGAGGGAGAGAAGGAAAGAGAGGGAGGAGAGAGAGAGAGAGAAAGAGAGAGACAGAGACACAGAGAGAGACACAGAGAGAGACAGAGAGAGACAGAGAGAGAGACAGAGAGAGAGACAGAGAGAGACAGAGAGACAGAGAGAGAGAGAGAGAGAGAGAGAGAGAGAGAGAGAGAGAGAGAGAGAGAGAGAGAGAGAGAGAGAGAGAGAGAGAGAGAGAGAGAGAAGGAAAAAAAACACCTGTTATTCTTCAACTGCAGTAATCTGTTTTGACAGGATAATCTTTCACAGAGAAACCAATTGTGATGTCACAAACACAAGATTATAGGGCAAATTTTCTGTCAGTTAGTTATATGCAACCTTCAAGCCAAATTCTGTTCTTGGCTATTTGGGCACTATTCCCAGGGGAGTTACACGGTCTAAGTATCAAAGGGCAGACTGTGACTATGGAGTGTGAGTGAGTGCCCAGGAGCAGAATTTGGTTTCTGATAGAAAGGCAGTGGTGGGATCAAACACACATACATACTAAATAACACCATCTTGTAGTAGCAGGGGTATTATTATGCAGTTCCACATTTCTTCCTCAGAGCTCAAAGGACTAACAACTAATTCACTAAGCACCATCACAGCATATTTGGAAGCTTAGTATGGAATATATGTGGAAGGCTGCTTCCTATGCAAGGCTTACCCTTCCTACACTGTCTTCCTTCCTTTCCCCCTCTCCCCCAATCTGGGCAATGGCAAATAATTTCTCACTTAGCCCTAAATCAACCCATATACAATTGTTTCCAAATGACTTCAAAATTTCATAGTCTGGCTATTGGATCAGAGTGCAAATACATATGAAAAACTTAAGTTCTTCATGACGAGGAGTCAGTGTATTGGAGTGGAGGGGAGGGGGGAGACCACTGACCCTACAGTCAGAGAATCTGAGTTTAAATCTTACCTCTGGGCAAGGCACTTAAACCTTCCTTGGCTTTAACCTCCTCCTCTCTAAAATGAGGAGGCCAGATTAGATGATCAATGAGAGTCCATCTAGAGTCCTGCAGATCAGTGATGCTATAATGAATGTATACATACATGTAAAGTAGAGACATACTTACACATGCATGTGAATCTCGCCTGGTTTTTCTGGCTGCCTTCAAACCCCAGCTAAAATCCCACCTTCTTCAAGAAGGTTTATCTCCAATTTATGCAGCACATCCCTCATTTATGAAAAGATGCTTGTTGTGGCCTCTTCATTATCAGTTCCTTAAGGGCAGAGACTGTGTTCTCATTTCTTTGTTACCCCAGTTCTTAGCATAGTGCCTGATCCATACATAATAGGTGTTTAATACATGCTTGTTGCCTTCATTTGACCTACAAGGTATGAGAAGTAACGTAAGTTATATCTACAAATATACTCAGTTATACACAAATGTGAATCTATTCAATTGATATACACAAATGTGAATCTGTTCATTTTGTACATGGCCTTTTATTTAGAGAGTAGTCTTCTGCTTTTGATTTTTTTAATGAAAGTAAAGATTTGGGTTATTATGTTACCTGCATCCATACAGTAGATATACATGCTTCTTTTGACTTGGGCAAGGAACTTAACCTCTGTTTGCCTTAGTCTCCTCATTTGTAAAATGGGGATAATATTAGCATCTACCTTCCAGAGTTGTCACAAAGATCAAATGAGATAATAATATTAAAGAACTGAATAAGTCACATAGTAGGCACTCTACCTGTTAACTTTTTGTTATTTTAATTTTTTTGGGGAATTTAGCCAAAAACTATTTGGTATAGATCTTTCCTATGAAAATATATGAAAGTCTTTTATAGTCAATTCCATTTACCAGATACATGTACGTATGGCAAATAAATAAGTAGATTTCATGTGTTGACATGTCTTGAATGAACCTATCCACTAGTGTCTTTACCTGATGATCATTGCCTTTCAGTGATAGCTTTTAGAATGTGAAAAGTGTTTGTTTAGCCTGGAAAAGTAGTACATTATCTTTATATTTCCTAGATTGTTTTTGATACTAATTGTTGCTGTTTAAAAAAAAAAATTTAAAAAGCTAACAGACCTGAATAAGAACATCAGTTAAGGAAGAAGTATTTGCACTCACAACAGATGATTATTTGTTGATCCTGACTACATATCCTGATTAAGTAAGGCATATGAAACATTCTACAAATATGCATTTTGGTTACTGGTTCCATTATGTGTAAATGTCAAAATTTGCAAGATCACCTGATCCACAAAACTTTTTTTTTTCTTTTACTTGCTACAGAGAACACATCCAGAAGATGTGTGAAAGATATTCATCACTAGTGTTTAGGTATTGACCAAACACAAGCAGATTCTCTTCCAGTCAGTTCCATGTTCTAGCACTTCATTTTATGGTCACCATTTCTTAATATTTGCTCTGAAAGAAGACAGAAAGATCTAGCAATCTTTTCCAATCTTGATGAATGCCAATTCTAGGGAAAGAATCAGTATTGTTAATCTCTATTTTACAGAAGGGGTACATTGTGGCATCAGGAGGTTGGTAGCACATGTGTGGTTAGTTCAGAACAGATTTTTACCACTTCTTGGTTGTAGTCACCACACCATGGTTGACAGGCTTGTAAACATCCTAGTAATAATGAATGGGTGAGAATCATGTAAAAGCTTCAGAGTTGACATACACACTAGGATTTTTTTCTCTCTATCCTTTTTTTCAATGCAAGACTTGTTACGTTTCCGGGTCCATGTACAATAACAAAAAGAAGATTTAAATGTCTATTACTACCTATTATCTGGGACTGCATTAGGGAGGTGCTAGTCAGCTTAGCTTTATTTTTCCTTCAAGTGATGCAGAGATGTGAGGCCAGGCCAATTGGGGTTAAAGCAGCCGGGAGCTGGTACAGCTGGGGATCGTTAGCAGTGATCAAGGACTAGCCAGCAGAAAAAGTCAGCTTGAAAACAAGGCTGAGATCTCTTCCAGGCAATGCCACAGGATAATGTGGATACAGGAAACAGCTTAACCTCAGTAAGGGAACTTTGTTGATTTATTTGAATTTTGTTTAAAATTCCAGAGTGGGAACTCCTTTGGCCTCTTTCTTGTAAAATGAGGTTGTAGCACATTGTTCTTAAGTTTGGGAAGAATGGTAAGCAAGGGTGCTTGAAGCCCCTTAAAATAGGTCTGATTTTAATTTAAAAAGCCACCCACCCCATTGGTAAAATATTAACTTTCTTTAACCATTTAGTATTTCTAAACCAGGTGATCTCAATCTTTTCATTTCATTCATTTCAGACACATTCATTTTCTTTGGTGGTATGTCTAACAGTGAAATTAAAACAGATTTCTCCAATTAGCATAATGAATATTGCTCAATTTTGACTTTTTGCTTAGGAATGCTGATTCCCAAAACTTTTAGTTCTTTGACTCAGGTCTATTAGTAAATCCCAAGGCTATTTCAAAAAAGTTCATTTCCTCTTTTGGAGGATGGCCTACCCTCATCATTTTTTACTGTTTCAATTCCAACAGGAAAAAGAACAGCAATAACAACCATTGGAAAGGCAGCTTGGTACAGTGAATGGCAAATTAAGTGACCTGCCCAACTTCTCAGTTAATAATTCCAGTCCTACCTCACACACCCACTAGCTGAGTGACCAAGCAATGTATTTACGCTCTTAGTAACCCCAAGCAATTCTCTAAGACTATAAATTACTTAAGAGATGGAGTCTCCATTGATGGAGAGAATTTTCACTTTTAGCAGTTCCCTACACTGATAAAAATCACAGATATGTACCAAAAGAAACACAGAGATATTTTGGAGAGGTTAATCTGTAGTCTAAACCAGCTCTTCTTAAACTCTGGGTCATGACCCCATATGGGGTCATGAAAAATTTGGTAACAGTAAACGTGCGACTTTCTGAAAGTGCAACAACCAAAACTTAATTAAAAATCAAACACGTAATGAATCCAAGGTGTTTCTGGGAGCGTTTGCCTGTGATGCATCGTGCAACTCTCCTGCAGCCTTGGTTCTGAACACACAGCATGTAGCCCTTTAAACTGCGCATGCCCACAGGTCACACAATGCCAAGGAACTCTGTGGAAAGGAGAAAAGGGGTCATGAGTGGAAAAAGTTTAAGAAGCCCTGGACTAAACTAATTTCTTTCCTTGGATTTGATAAATGAGCAAGACTATTTCCATAAGGGAGATGAGGACAAAGGTAGCACTGGAGATCAGGCCACATGAGGATCAGCTATCAGTTGAAGGAACTGGAGGTCTTTAGAGAAGACTTACACCAACGGTAAGAAATGGGGTGGGAGGAGGATGAGAGAATGTTTTTAAAAATAGTTTAAGGGTTGCCATGTGGAAGAGGGATTAAACTTCTGGTAGGTCTCAGAAGTGCGAATTATGAGCAGTGAAAAGAGGAAAATGAAAGCTCAATGTCAGGAAAAGCTTCTTAGCAGTTATTATAAAGGAAAAAGAGAAAGTATTTATTGACCATATATGGTGTGCTAGGCATCTCACAAATATTATCGTTTTGGAACACCATAGAAACCCAAAGTAGGTGCTATTATTATCTCCCTTTTTCAGTTAGAGAAACTGAGGCAGAGAGAGGTTAAGTGATTCTCCTCAGATCATATAGCTACTAAATGCCTGGGGCTAGATTTGAACTCAGGTCTTTCTGACTACAAGTTTCTTTGCAACAAACCACTCAGCTGCCTCTAGAGCTGTATGAAAGTGCATTATAATTGCTTGAGAGGTAGTGGACTCTCCCCTCACTGGAGGTCTTCATACAGAGGCTGGATGAGTTTTTGTCAACAGTGTTGCAGAGGGAGTTACTTACACAATTATGGGTTGGACTAGGTAGCATCTGGTGCACTTTCTGACTTTGAGATTCTATAGACAAAAAGTGTTCTCATATTTTTTTTTGCTTAATATGTGCATGTATTTATTTAGTGGTAACTAATGCTTATTATAAAAATTGCTTCACCTTTATCATCAGTTCTTTTATTTGATTTTTTTTTAATTTTTCAAATGCTTTATTAATTTGTGATTTACATCATTAATTTCTGCCAGATTTTGAGTTACAGATTTTCTCCCCATTTTTCCCCTACTCACTGCCCCAAAATAGCAGTCCCACAGGATGTCCCCTCCTCCAGTCTGCTCTCTCCCATATTTTCTCCCATACCCCTTTCAAATTTTCCAGTGTATCTCTAAGCCCCAGTGCCTGTATATCTTATTTCCTAATTACATGTAAAATAGTATTAATAATAGAATATATATAATATACATATGTATATGAATATTTGATTTCAAAAATTTGAATTCCAGATTCATTCCCTTCCTCCCTTGTCACCCACCCTTACTGGGAAGATAAGCAGTTCAGTATAGGTTGTACATGTGTGGCTAATGCAAAACAATAACATAGTAGATATATTGTAAAAGACTGACTATATTTCCCTCCCTCCTATCCCATCTCCCACTTGTTCTATTCTCTACTTTGATCTTGTCCCTTTTAAAAAGTAGGTGCTTCCAACTTCTCTCCCCCCAGCCTGCCCTCCCTTCCATCATCTCCCCTCTCATCCCCTTCCCCCCCTACTCTCCTGGAGGGTGAGA
Source organism: Petaurus breviceps papuanus (assembly GCF_028583685.1). Classification (NCBI taxonomy): domain Eukaryota; kingdom Metazoa; phylum Chordata; class Mammalia; order Diprotodontia; family Petauridae; genus Petaurus; species Petaurus breviceps. Next base: position 89,884,356 of record NW_027187419.1, on the reverse strand, counting down.
TACCCTATTTAGTGTGTATTTCATTTCCTCCTCTAGACAAATTCAATGGGAATAAGGTTAACCCATTCCCTTTTGCCTTCCTATTCTTCCCCTCCATTGTAACCATTTTCCCTTGCCTCTTCTAGTTTACCCCATTCTGTCTCTCCCCATCTCCTCTCATTATATTACTCTCTCTCTTCTTAATTTCACCTTTTAAGTATCATCCCTTCCTGTTAAATTGGTCCGGTGCCCTCTATCTATGTATACCTGTAAGCATATATACACACATTCCCATATGTATTCATATGCCCATATACCCTCATATATAGACATATGTACATATATATACATATATATATTTCTATTCCCTTCAACTACTGAGAAAAGTTTCATAACTTACAATTATTGTTTTTCTATGTAGGAATGTTAATAGTTCAACTTTGATAAGTTCCTTGTGATTTCTTTTCCCTGTTTACCTTCTCATGCTTCTCTTGCTTCTTGTATCTGAATGTCAAATTTTCTATTCAACTCTGTTTTTTTTTCAGCAAGAATGCTTGAAAATTCTCTATTCCACTAAATGACCATATTTTCCCCTGAAACATGATACTCAGTTTTGCTGGGTAGGTGACTCTTGGGTTTAATCCCAGCTCCTTTGACCTGCAGAATATCATATTCCAAGCCCTTCAATCCTTCAGTATAGAAGCTGACAGATCCTGGGTTATCCTGATTGTGTTTCCACAATATTCAAATTGTTTCTTCCTGGCTACTTGTAATATTTTCTCCTTCATCTGGGAATTCCAGAACATGGGTATAATATTCCTAGGAGTTTTCTTATTGGGATCTTTTTCAGGAGGTGATCAGTGGATTCTTTCAACCTCTATTTTGCCCTCTGGTTCTAAAACCTCAGGGCAGTTTTCTTTGAGAACTTCCTGGAGGATGATTTTTAGGTTCTTAATTTGATTGTGGCTTTCAGGTAGTCCAATAATTTTTAAATTCTCTCTCCTGGATCTATTTTCCAGGTCAGTGGTTTTTCCCATGAGATATTTCACATTGCCTTCTATTCTTTCATTTGTTTGGATCATCATTAGCTTCCATTTGCTCCAATCTAATTCTGAAGCAATGATTCTCCTCAGTGAGCTTTAGAGATTCTTTTTCCATCTGGAAAATTCAGCTTTTTAAGGCATTCTTCTCTTCATTGCCTTGTTGAGCCTCTTTTGCCATTTGAGTTAGTCTGTTTTTTAAGGTGTTATTTTCCTCAGTCAGGCTGTTGACTCTCATTTTGTAATTTTCTTGCATTGTTCTCATTTCTTTTCCCAATTTTCCCTCCACTTCTCTTATCTGCTTCTTAAGGTCCTCTATGGCCTATAACCAGCTCGTATTTTACTTTGAAACTTTTGGTGCAGGAGTTCTGACTTCACAGTCTTCCTCCTGTTCCATGCTTTGCTCCTTTTTGTCCCCCAAATAGGAGTCTAATGTTGGGATCTTCTGTCTGCTTTGTTTCCTTTGCCTGGTCATGTCACCACTCAGTCACTTGACCCCTGGGCTTTTTGCCACAGTAGGACTCTGCCACCAGACAGGGGAGCTTTTCTCCCAAACGCTGGGATTTTCTCAGTTGCCGGAGGTATTAGATGGGTGCCCTCTCTGAGGTCTCCCCACGCTCTGGCAAGCTTGTCACACACCCCAGGACCTCCACCCTAGACTGCAATCCAGATCCAAGAAGGTTAAAGCAAGAGCGATTACCCCTCACACTGGTGCCTACACTCTGCAGGCCAGGAGCTGAGGCTGTGCCGGTGGTGTCTTAGAGGCTTCTCGCTCTGGGGGCAAAAGCCTGCACTGACCTCTCACTTTGTCCTTTGCATCTGTGTGTTGATAAATCTGGAAAGGGCCACAGCTGCTGCTGATCTGGAGTCCCTCTGGCTGGTGGCTGGTCAGGCCCACCCTGAGGCTTAAGCCTTGGCATAGGGCTGGGCTCAGCTCCAAGATCACTGTGGTGGCCGATTCCTGCCGGCCTGTTGGGCTGTCCTCAGCAGGAGGTTAGCTTCTCTGTGTCCTTTTGTGGGTTCTGCAGCTCCAAAGTTTGTTTAGAGTCCCCTTTTTACACAGATTGGGGAAGGTGGAAGCCAGAGCAGAGGGGAGGTCCTGCTTCTACTCTGGCATCTTGGCTCCACCCCCTATCATCCTCTCATATTTTTTTATGTTTAGAACACTATTTCTTTCTGCACGTGTGGATACTTGGTGCATCTTCTGCATGTGTCTTTGGAAAACACTGAAATACTTATTTTATAAACTGGAATTAAAAGGAGAAATTTCCAAATTTAAAAATTTGAGGAACTATTTCTTTGGTCAAATGGTTTGGTGCTATTGTAGTAACTCTGAAGGGGTTTCTGCCCATTGAAGTGCCTGAAAGAATACCATTCTTTATAGTTCATTTTATTATACTGGGAAACTTTTTATTGTAAGTAGAGTGGGACAATTGGACATAGGTTAAATGATTCCAATTTTTTTGGCAACATATAAAGCATTATAGTCTGGAGCAAGTCAGATATAGGCCTTCTTCTCTCCATCAGGTTGGGTCAGTGTGTTGACCTTGGCCATGTTAATGTCATAAAATTTCTTTACAGACTGCTTGATCTGATGCTTGTTGGCCTTGATGTCCACAAAAAAGGCTAGGGTGTTGTTGTCCTCAGTCTTCTTCATAGCAGACTCTGCTCAAGGGAAACAATAATGGCATAATGATCAAGCTTATTTTTCTGAGGGCCTCTTTTCCAAGGGTATTTGGGTTGTCTTAGTGTCTTGGGTCACTGGAAGGTGGGGGATGTTTGGATCTTTCTTTTGTGGCTATGGACACCCTTCAGCACTGCCTTCTTGGCCTTCAAGGTCTTGGACTTGGCTTCTGTCTTGGAGGGGACAACAGCTTTCTTCTCAGCCTTCAGAGTCATCTTGGGGAAAATGCCATTCTTTCTAGTTCTTGATGAAATGCATTGCATAAGTGTGTCTCAGGAATTCTTAAGTAAAACAATAGCAGGGAGAACTAGGGTCCATATTGTCTCCTGCCTGTGGTTTCAGGGTACTGATCTCCCTAGTTTCTTCCTACATATTTGCCACTCCCTCCCAATCTCCTTTCCTTTCTAGAGTTGTCATCCTTGTCCCATCTCTCCTAGGTGAGAAATCCCCAGAGTTCTGTCCCAAGGCCCCTTTTCTTCTTGCTACACTCTCTTGAAGTGAAATTAATGGCTTCCATGGGTTCAATGATTCACTCTGTGCAGGTGAATCCCAGTTCTATATATCCAGAAGCAGCTTCTCCTTTGAACTCTAGCCCCACACTATCAAATGCCTACAAGACATCTCCAATAGACTAAATTCATCGCTTCCAAAACCTAGCTCATTGATTTGTTACAACCCCCTCCCCCCCAACTCTCCCTTCTGCCTACCTTCTTTATTTCTGCCCAGTGCATCACCACACTTCACATCATCTGAGTTTCCAGTCCCAGAGTCACATTTAACTCTTCCCTCTCCTCTACCCCTACATACAAAAAGTTGCCAAGTTTTGTTGATTCTCCTTCCATAATAGTTCTAACATCCCAGTGGGTCTATATCCTTTGTATAATAAATACAGACTTCCTGTTTGTCTTTGAAAGCCCTTCATAGTCTGGCTCTATTTTTCTTGCTATTTTTGTTATTTTGGTATAGTTTGCTTTTTCATAATGAACTTAACAAACATAAAAGCAAATATTTCAACATACAAAAAACAAAACAGGATTATACATGGAATTGTAAACTTCTTCTTTTCTTGCTTTTTGGAGGGCAGTTGGGGTTAAGTGACTTGCCCAAGGTCACATGGCTAGTTTTTGTTTTAAGTTTCTGAGGCGGGATTTGAAATCAGGTCCTCCTGACTCCAGGGCTGGTGATCTATTCACTGTACCACCTAGCCGCCCCAACTGTAAACTTCTTTTATGAAACTTGCATACATATAAATATGCAATATGTATATAGTAAATTTAATGTAGTAGTAACAAGATTGTCCCTTCTAGTTACTCCCTTTTCTGAACTTCCTATTCTCTTAACGTGTATTTTAAAAATAATCTATTTCCAGGGGCAGCCAGGTAGCACAGCGAGTAAGAGCACCAGCTCCAGTGTTGAGAAGACCTGGAGATCGAATCCTGGGCTCAGACACTTAGCACCCACCCAGAAACACCTGGCCGTGTAACCTTGAGCAAGTTACTTAACCCCAATTGCTTAGGAGCGGCCAGGTGGCTCAGCGAGTAAGAGCATCGGCTCCAGTGTCCGGACGACCTGGATCAAATCCGGGCTCAGATACTCAGCACTACACCCAGAAATAACTGGCCGTGTAACCTTGAGCAAGTTACTTAAACCCAATTGCTTTAAAAAAAATAATAATCTATTTCCTTCCTCCCTTCTTCCATTCCTCCCTTTCTCTTTCTCTCTTTCTTTTCTTTCATCACTATACTACCCAGGGTAGCTATGTAGACCAGTCAACAGAATGCCTGGCCTGGAGTCAGCAAGACTCATCTTCATGAGTTCAAATCTGCCCTCAGATGGTATTGATGCTAGCTGTGTGACCCTGGCCAAGTCACTCAACCCTGTTCGCCTAACTTTTCTCATCTGTAAATGAATTGGAGAAGAAAATGCCAAACTACTCCAGTATCTTTGCTAAGAAAGCACAAAATGGGATCACAACAGAAACAACTGAACAACAACATACTACCCATAAATTCCACCCTCTCTCCATAGGAATCATTCCTTATTAAAAGTATCTTATTGATACCCAATTTATTTCTGAAAATGCATGACTTCATTCTGTCGATTTCCTTCTGGTATATTTGTACATTACTTTCCTTCATACGGTCTACAGTCCAGCCAAAGTGACCTTTCTGCTTTTCTTCACCAAGTGCTTTACATATTCCATCTCTGTTCCTTTACATAGGCTGTTCCCCATGCCTAGAATGCACTCTCTTCTCACCTTTGCCTCTTGCAATCCCTAGGTTCCTTCAAGACCTAGCTTAAGTGTCACCTTCTACATGAGACTTTTCTTGATCACCTCAGCTACTACCGACCCTCCCCCCTTTACTTTATATTTACCATATATACACACACACACATTCTTTTTACTTTTCTGTACACATATTATTTCCTCAACATCTATGCACATACAAGCTATATACAGGAAAAATAGACAAACTCAGAGGAAAACCACTAGCATTAAGGGAGACCAGGAACAGCCTTTTGCAGAGGGTGTGATTTTAGGTGAGAATTGAAGGTAGCCAGGATAACCAGGAAGCAGAGATGAAGACAGAAAGCATTCTACCCATGAGGAATTGCCAGTGAAAATGCGGAGTTGAGAAATGGAGTGTCTTGTGCAAGGAAAAGAAAGGAGCTCAGTATCACTGGTTGCAGAGTACTTGGAGAAAAGGAGTGAGTACAGTATTAGAAATTTGGAAAAGTAGGAAGGGTAGACAACAGATACAATGAAAATTATATAATTATTACTGAAAAAATAGGGGGGGCACTGGAATTTGTTGAATGGAGGTTGGGGGAGTAATATGGTCAGATTTCCTCTTCAGGAAGGTCAATTTGACAGCTAAATGCAGAGTAGATTATCTCATCACTAATTGTGAGGTATGAACCTTTCCAGGGATATTGCATAAGAGATTCTTGTACAATTATGAGTTGGATGAGATAGTTTCTGATAGTATTTTCAGTCCTGAAATTATGTGTGATATTCTTGTTTTCAGTGAGATATTATAGAAGTATAGTTGTAGAGCTGGAAGGGACCATATAAAATAGTGCAACCCCCTCACTTTGTAGGAGGAAACCTAGTCCCAGGGAGATTTTCATTTGCCTAAGCTAACACAAATTATGAATGGCAGAATCAGTATTTGAACCTCTCTCTACATTCAGAATTCTTTCCACTGGACTATGAATGACTTGGTAAATGTTCTCCAGTCTTTTCAATGAGATTGGTAATGGGAATGTACATAACCTCCAGAGAAAAATAAAATTATAATTCTAAACAAAGGCCACCACTCTATAAGCTAGTCAAGTTCATCAGCTAGATCTAATATTAGGGAATTCCCTTGCTTTTTTTTTTTTTAAGCAATTGGGGTTAAGTAACTTGCTCAAGGTTACACAGCAAGTTATTTCTGGGTGTGGTGCTAAGTATCTGAGCCTGGATTTGATCCCCAAGTCATCCCGACACTGGAGCTGGTGCTCTTACTCACTGAGCCACCTGGCCGCCCCTAAGCAATTGGGGTTAAGTAACTTGCTCAAGGTTACACAGCCAGGTGTTTGTGGGTGGATTCTAAGTGTCTGAGCCTGGATTTGATCCCCAGGTCATCCCGACACTGGAGCCAGTGCTCTTACTCACTGTGCTACCTGGCCGCCCCTTCCTTGCTTCTTAATGAAGTTAAAACTGTTTTAAAGGTTAGCCACAGACTATGTCTTCTTTCTCGTGTATTATACCACAATTCTCACTGAACAATCCTTTTCTGAACTGGGGCAGTGGATAGAACCCTGAATTTTGAGCCAGGAAGACCTGAGTTCAAATGCAGCTCAGATATTTACTAGCTATCCTAGCAAGTCATTTAAACTGCCTCAGTTTCCTCATTTGTTAAATGGGGATTACACTAGCATGTCGCAGGGTTATTGTGAGAATAAAATGAGATATTTATGAAACACTTAGCACAGTGCCTGGAATGTAGTAGGTGTTTATTAAATGCTTGTTTCCTTCCATCTAAAGTTTTGAGTTCTACAACTTAAGAAAAATGTGAAGAAATAAAACAGTACTGAGGAAAGCAGTAAAAAAAATTATGAAAATTTGAGAAAAAAGATTTTTATGGACAGGCTAATTGATGTGGGATTATTTATTATAGAGAAAGGGATGGAGGACTCAGCAATAAGAGTAGTTCTCAAATATGGTGAAGGGAGTTAAAAACTGTTTTTTATTTCAGAGACAAGGTCACAATAGTACCTTAGACTCCAAAATCATTGAGAATGGGGTCTATATTTTGTGTGTATGTGTGTGTGTGTCCATCCATGTGTCTGTCCCCAGGGCTTGACAGAGTGCCTGTAGTTCTTAGGCCCTTAATAAATGCTAATTGAGTGACGGAAAGAAATGGTTATAATTCTGAGTAAAAGGGTTTTAAACTAATTACAATGAACTTACTGAAAACAAAGCTATTTAACAACAGGATGACATCATCAGTGTTGAAATACCTCTAGGGACTAGGCAGTGACCTCTAGTTGTCCCATTCCTCAAAAACTAGAGAGTACTTCTGGTTATTGGGGAAGTGACTGAAGTTCTTTCTAATAAGTCTAACTGCCTTGTACCACGAGAACTGGACTGGTCTGTGTTATGGAGGTAGTCCAATCCCTGTGCAACTAGAGACTGAAAGCCTATTGGAACGGATGAAGATCGATGCCTCACTCCTATGGTTGTTGAATGCAAGACAGAGGACAAAATACACATTCTCCAATCTCTTTGAGACTCTTCTGACTCCCAGGTTTGAGAGAAAAGATGGAACATACCGACCCGGTATCGGGTTCCTGAAAGAATTAAGAAAACAAACAAACCAGATTTGGAGAAGAAACTGTCATAACAAGAGCTGGCAATCTTCATCATGTCCCCATCCCCAGCAAATCACAATAGAGACTTCAGAGAATTTTCCCTTGGGTGAGATCTGACACTCTCTTTCACTCTCTTGGTTGAGCTAAGTTACATCACTCCCAATAGCAGGGCTTTTTCACTCTGTATCACTGGTATAATATTGTCCTATGTATACTTTCTGTTTTGTAATTTCTGTTTTGCTTCCAACTTAGATAAAGGGGTTTCTTCCCTATTTACTATGAGTGTTCATTGTGGAACTAGCATTTGGTAGGAAAGGAACCAAGCCTTGGATGTAAAGCTTGATATCCTTTTTTCCCCATTAATGAATAATGATCAGAAAGTTTTTCCTAAATCTCAAAATCATAGCCCAGACTGACAGTATTTAAGGGAACAGATAGTCTGTTAGCCTCTGTCTCTTTTGAGAGTAGTACAGCTGGCTTCTTTCTGAACCTCCTGCTTCCTCTCTTGGTATGAATTAGTCTCCACTGGAAAATAGTATGGTAGAAGACATCAGAGATGTATCTATTCTTGCCTTCCTTTGAGTCAAATTGAGACAGCCTTGTTATGCTTGTTATTAAGGATTACTGTCAAGATCTACAAAATAAAATAAACCCTAGGAAAATTTAACAGTAAGATCTAAAACAAGTATTCCTAGCATGAGATCTACAAATTTTTATAACTATAATTCAATATAATTGGTTTCCTTTGTATTTCTATGTATTTTATTTTATGAATTTAAAACCGTTATTCAGAGGAGGGGTCCATAGGTTTCAGCAGACTGCCAATGGTTCCATAATACAAAAAAATGCTTAAAACCCAGAGTTTAAAAACATTTCTTTTTATTTTTCCAATATTAGTATAATAGAAATCTGAAAATTACACTCTATTCTTGTATCATTAAAAGTTTAGGTAAAAATAAATTACTTTTGATATTTGTGATTACATGTTAGTTTGACTTATAGTCAAAGGTAGCCCCTCTATAACATCAGTTGCCTCTTCCTGTTAGAATATAAGCTGCTTTAGAGCAGAGACTATCTATACTTGTGTACTGTATCCCCAGAACTTAGCATAGTGCCTGAATTGGTATAAAACCCTTAACAAATTGCCAATTAGTTCTTTTAACAGCTTTGTTTCTAGTAACAATTTTGGTTTCTTGATATTTTACCAAGTTGTGGGTTTTGTGCTAGAAACCAAGGGATTAAGAGAGCCACAGAACAATATTCAAATCTATAGAAATGAGAATTTCTGTCTTTGGAGTAGAAAAGCTCTTATTCATTCATCAATTTGTTTTATCTTTTGTTAGGGAGAAAAGGAAAGCAGCTAATCAAAAGAATGGATTTGTCTTAATAGGTGCTAATTATGGCCTTTGGTTGTAATTTTTTTTATAAGTTTAAGAACTAGTATTATCTCAAGTTCTTTAGGTGTTTCAGATCAGCTGAAAGCAAATACATACACATGTATTTTCAGGTTGCTAAAACAGCTCTGAAAAACCAGGAATTCTCCAGAAGAATGATTGCATGACATGATTGATGTAGATGTAATCATTAGACATGATAAATGATGGGACAGTGGAGCAATCATGGCTTGGGGTTACTTTATTAAATTCTCTGATTCTAAGTGGAGAACAGTCTGGTGCAATTTAGCCAATCAGGAGAACAACTAATCTAAAACTGCACTGTAGTTTATCTTTATACAAAATTGGATTTCTGACTGTTAGGCTTATATTTATAAGAATAAACATGCATTTATTCTGTTTTCTAGTTTATTCACCTAAGCTGAAGAAAGTTTTGCATGTCAATATAGATAGGAATGATTTGACTATTCCCACAATCATTGGTTTTCATTATTCTTATATTTAATCTTAGCATATTCGTTAAATAACATTTACAGACTAGCCATATAAATCCATTAAATAGATAAATGTTTTGATTATCTTTTATTGTTTATTATTCATCTTCAGGGATTCATTAAATTGAATATACCTTTCAAAACATAATCTACAGCTTAATTAAGCCATACAGTTATAAATTTTGAACCAACATATTAAGAGAGAAGTTATTGCTTTGAGGTGGGGGTGGGAGAGTGGGGTGGGTGGATAATATTACTAATGAATGTTTTGCTCAACCCTACCATGGCTTGTATAAAATTCTAAGTATATCCTAAAAGGCGTTGTCTTTGATTTTTCTGTCAAAGATCATAAGTCATTTTTTTATGTACTATTAGCTTCTCAAGAACAAAATCAGAACCCATTGACTGCTGAGTAAATTTCACAGTTTGTAGAAAAGACACATATCATTGTAATGTGTGAAATTTTAATCAAAAATGTTATGGAGGAGAAAGGTAAACTGACTGCTATAATTAATGTGTTCTGCCACAGAGATTTAGTTGGCACATTTGTGGAGTATGGGATTGGATTAACTATTCCTTTGCTTAAGAATAACCTTAGCTGGAGAAACTCTCAGGTTCCAGTTTTCCTAGATGATACTTTTCTCTGAATGTCAGCTTTGTCATAATTTGAGATGCAAAGCTCTTTCCTGCTTGACTCTCTTATTTCCACTTAGCTATGTTTCACTGGCACATGTACAGTGGAAAATGGTGTTGCCCACTTTAAAGCAGGTGCATTTAAAGCATGGCTGAAGGATGAGGTTGTTTTTCAATGGGCCTCCCTGGGTTTTGTTTCTATGCTCCTTACATTTTATTGAGTGTCTTAAAAGTGTGAGTATTGAGTATAACTAATTGCTTTAATAAAGAAAGAGGGAATTGGACCAGGCATGCAACCAGTCATAATATAGTATTTTTCATTTTAAGCCACAAAGAGTTTCACCATTAAATAACATCTGGTCAGCATTCCAAACTAAACATGAATGTACTTTCAAAAGTAATAACTAAGCACTACCTGTAAAGACAGTTATTTACTGGCTATTTCTAATCCCAAACAATATCAAATCCAGTAAATATTTGGAAAACTCTGCTGAGATGTTTCCTCAAGCAACCAAATGTACTAAAGATTAGATCAGGGTACTTTTGTCAAAAAGATGCTTTTGGAAAGAGTCTATGTGTGTTCATGTATATGTGTGTGTATGTGTGTATGTAGCATATTTGGATCAGGGTTTTCGATGTCAGTCTACCTGAAGAGCTCTATTGCAAACCTTTCTCACACTGCCAGTATGGTTGTGCAGTAGACAAAAGACATACCTGAAAGGGGAAGACAGATATGCCACTTAAATTAAATAGGAAATGAATTGGCCAGCAAGTTGGCATGTCTGCTGAGACAAATCATGGACAACATGTCTCTCAACAACAGAACTTATTTGTTTTCTCTTGCCAACAGATTCATCACTGCCCAGGCAAAACAGGCAAAATACATTAGTGTCATGGTAAACTGATAAAGAGAAGTGCCTCAATCGAGCATCCTCAATAGCGAAAGTCTTAGGGCAGTATTGATCTGTGTTATATAAATCTTGTTTTCTGTCTGCAGAAGTGAATCAGGAGTGACCCCGAAGGTTAACAAACATTGTAATGTCTTTCAGCTGGGGCAGATGCCTATGTGCTCCACACATTGTATTTGGTCAAGTTCCATCTTGTCATTTTCCTGCCAAGAAGCTTAACTAATTGCTGGCAATCATAAGACAGTTTGATGGAAGCAAAGAATTCCTACAATTGTTACCCCTCTCTCGATTCCTTTTTTTCTCTCCCTTTAAGTCTTAACAAGCCCTCAAAGCCATGTAGCGGAAAACAATCAACACTGGAATTAGTCAGCAGGAGTCTTCCCTAAGTTGAAACTTTATGTAATTGGCATGTCATGTTCCTACACAGCCCAAACACAGGCCTGATTAAGCTGATGTATTTTGTTTCCTCAAAGTTTTCAGAAGAGGACTTCTCTTCTTCCTTTTATTTGATTTCATGTTGGGCATGTACCTAACATGATTTCCTTCCATTGCTGAAAAACCAATGGACAAATATCAGCCCTAGGAACTGATTTAGGTAATCATCTTCAAGAAATTAAGGCCTAGAAAGACTGGGATGAAAGGGAGAAGAAGATGGATATAGGAGGGTTAAGCATCAATGAAAAAGGAAACATGTCAAAGGAAATGTCCCTGGCCATAATGCTGTTTTATTTTATTAAAAAGTGCGCCCATCTCTTAATATACATACATGTTTGGGGTTCTGTTGTGATTTATTGCCCCCTCATAGTCTATATACTCTTTCCTGATGTTGATTCCTACACCTTATGCTTATGCTTAATACACATTTTTCCCTGGGGCCTTAGTATGCTTCGACAGTGGAGACTCTCTTTAGAGGTTAATCAGCCATGCCCATTTGGTTGGCTAAATTTTTATGATGTTTTATTAGGCAATAGAAGATGGATTTTGTCCTTATATGGAATGTCAGCCTTTATGGTGAAAGAAACGGATGCCTAACATTAGAGAAGACTCCATAAAGCTTATGGCATGCTAGTTGTATTCGCTTGCACTAGTGTCCCTCTTGCCATAACCCTAAATCAAATGATAGATTTGAACTTGGCTTAGATTATTAAAGCTAAGAGAGCGCAGTTGCTGAGGGAGTACTCCATGCTTCTATTACGTCATTGCTGACAATATAAAGGCAAGATTCAGGGAACTAATGGAGCTTTTTTCCCCCCTTTTGTCACAGAAAGGTCAAGCTAGTTTTCCACATTTTATATGTATGTCATTCTCAATATAGCAACAGAATCTCTTATAGAAAACAATGTAAGTAAATGTCTCTACGATGGTACTAGTCACCTGATCAAAAGCCAATGTTGAAAAACACTCCTAATGACTGTCTCTTATGCATCAGTGCACCTACTAATGAGCTGCCAGAAAAGGATTTGCAAAGCTTTGCTAAGATAGAGCAGGAATGTGAGAAGCCTGAGATATAACTTCCTGCTGTGATCCCTGCCTTTCTACTAACAGGGAGCCTAGACCATGAGCTACTAATGAGCATGCTGCAGAGAGCGTCCAAACCAATGCGAGCTGTCGACAGTCCACCTGTCTGCTTTCAGATATGGGGTCTGATGCATGACAGTAAGACACCCTGTTGGAGCTTTGCTTTAAATAATTTAGATATTTATTGATTTTTCCCCCCACATTTTTATCTAGTCTTTGAGTGGTACTTCCTCTCAGTGGCTTCTCTTACCATTGGTGCAGAAAGAGCAGGTGTTATTTTGAGGGATTTTATTTCTTTATTTTTGCCCCACTTGCCCAAAAGAAATTGATGTCATTATGTCATATTATAGTATTATAGGATGCATAATTTCTTCCTCAGTAAGGAAACAAAGACATGATTATTAGAGTTGATATTTACGAACTCAAGTAGCTGAAATTAATAGCTTTTAAAAAGCCAAAATGTAGCTTACTTGAATTAGAGGAATTCAAAATATAGTATTTGTTTTGACACTTAAAATAATGCAAATGGCATAAATTAAAGACTGTTCTCCCCCTAGCAATGTCTTGTTCAACATCTTTATCCATAGTCGAAAGCCAGCAGGATCTTGGTAGAAAATGTTTGCTTACTTCCTTTTGCAGAAAAAGGAAGTCTATAAATGAAATAGTTACCGCAGGATACTTTTCAAGTTCAGTAACAAGCTGTTCACATTATGCATTTTGATACTATGCCACCTTTGAGTTTTCCTAGGGGCTATTTTACTAGTTAATTTTTTTTTTTAGCCAAATAAAATTACCGAATGCAAACTGTGTAATCTTACCAATTTGTAATGGCTTCAGCTAGTCTGGAAGAAGAATCAACATCCTGATCCATTAATTACAATCCAGGCTATCTTTTATCATCCCAGGAGATAGGACTAGCTCATGTGAGCTAAATTGGCTATCTGTCCCTTCCAGTTGCCAATGTTCGTGTTTTGCACAGCTCACCCTGGCTTTTTCTCAAGTTGATACAAAATGCCATGGGAAATCGCAGGTTCTGTGGCAACTGGGGAGATAAGAATGTTATGTGCTTCGGCAGCACCTTTTATCCAAGGATCTCCAAAGAGCTTTGTAAAATTCATTTAAAAAAATTCCTCTGGACACTCCTGTGAGATAGGTATTAGCCTGGCTTCACAGCTAGACAGAGCTAAAAATCTCGTAGGATCTCCCAGGATCTCAGATCCTGAACCCTTAGTATTGAGTATTGTATTGAGAGGACCTGGATTATGAATCAAGTAACTGATGTAGAGGAGAAATATATGCAGTGTCTCTTCTCTTGCTGTTAAAAAATATTTTTTTCTATGAAAAAGAAAACTAAGGTGAATATCCAAAATTAAAAAAAAGAACAAAAACCTGAATTTATTATATTATTGCCCTTTATTGCTTCCTCTTATTTATGTTCAGTTAACATTTTGTTATTTCATTTTGTTCCCACTTCCCCCAGCCTAAGTGACAGAAAGAGGGAAGTAGAAAAAGGGGAGGGAGAGACAGAGGAAGAGAGGGAGGGAGGGAGAGACAAAGAAGAGAGGGAAAGAGAGAGAGACAGAGAGACAGACAGAGAGAGAGAGCCTTTTAACAAATATACATAACAAAAGGGACAATTTCAGAGAAATCTGGGAAGACTGTACAAACTGATGCAGAGTGAAATGTGCAAAATCAGGAGAACAAATTATACAATAACAGAAACATGGTAAATGCAAATGACTTTGAGAGACTTAAAATATCTGAACAATGCAATGACCAGTTATATTCCAGAAAGTCAAGATGCCATGTGTAATGTAATGCCAAGCAAAGGCAACTTCCCAGGTTCAAAATACCAGCATAGGTGCTCTCTATTTTATTCAGTGACAAACCAAGAACAGAGAAGATCAAAACATGACATCATTCCAAATACAGCATTTACTAAGTGTGATTAAATAATCTCCAAGTACTACCCCACCCCAGGACCTTCCAATCATTCAATCAATTACAAAGTCTCTGTTCTAAATACTTCTCCACCCCTAGGCTATACCTTAATTAAGTCCACCACAAAGCCCCTCTTCTCAAATGGAGATTAGTTTCCAAACATAAGGTCAAAAGTTCCCCACCCCTGGATCACAATTGAATCTACCCCAGAGTTACATCAAGTTTAAACACAGCACTTAATACCCAAATGGAGGTCTTTTCTTCATCTTGACCCGAGGCAAGTTCTCAGCAATCTTAGTTCCTGGGGAGACAAGGCTTAGCAAAGCCACAAGATACATTGCCAGTCCCTTCATGAATTTATCCTCTGTCTGTAGAACAGTCCTAGAACCCCTGAACACATTAGCAAAGCCCTCTCCCAGGATTTCTGTAAACATACAACAAGAAAATCCTTCTTCAGGGCTTCCAAACCAACAGAAAGGCTCCCAGACCCCTGCAACAACAGCACTGTCCTTCACCAGTGGACAGTATTCATTCTGTCTGCAGGACAGTCTCCAGACCCCTGCAACAACAGCACTGTCCCTCACCAGTGGACAGTATTCACTCTCTGTCTGCAGGACAGTCTCAGGGCTTCTTAGCGAACAGCCAGGTTCCAGGACTTCTTCAACAAAAGGACTGTCTTTCACCAGTGGACAAATCTGGCAAAACAACATCAAAACAGACAGACAAAGTACCAGCAAAACAGCCATGTCTCCTCAGTCCTTGGCAGCTCAGGGGGCAGGTCTCAAAAGTCCAGGGCAATTCAAAGCGGCCCCCAGCAATTCTCTTAGTTTCTCTCTCTCCACGAGGTGCTGCTTCCAAAAAGTTCTTCCACCTCTCTCTTGTGTCTCCAAATCTACGTCACCAGCTCCTCCCAGTTCAGGACTTTCTTTTCACATCAACAAGCCCATCCCACAGGTGGGATTAACAAACTCTGGGTTTCAACACAATCAATTTGAAAACCAAGCCAATACAGGGGAATCTTTAATTGCCATTACTATCACACCATGTTACCCATATCTTGACAACAGAGATTCTGAACTTAATCTGCAGAACGAAACATTTACTTTTTGGACCTGGGTAATGGGGGAATATCTTTTGTTTGACTTAACTTTTTCTTACTCTGGTAGATTAGGACTCACTTAGAACTTTGATAGCAAGTGATCTTACATTTTTGGCACTTATAATACAATTTCATAGTTCTGAAACTGGGTTCAGTGTTCAGTTCTTAACAACCAAAGACAGTCAATAAATATTGATTGAACCAAAAACTGCATTCAGCAGAATGAGAGAATTTCACAGCATATAGGAATCTCTATTCTCCCTATGATCTAATAGAAAAGAGATAAACAAAAAAGTGATGAACAAGAAGACATAATATGACTGTAACTAATATAACTATTAAGTAACTGGAGTGTTAAGGAAGAACAGAGATATAAAAAGTTGATTCCTAGAGATCCTTAAGAATTAATTTAGAAAGATTTCTGGGAGAAGGTAAAACTTGGACTGTTTTGAAGAGAATAGTGGCCTTGAGTTCAAATTTGATGAGACTTTCATAATTATAATAGTACTTATTTTCATTATCATAACACCTACCAAAATGGGTTATTGTGAGGATAAATTAGTTAGCACACATAAAGCATTTTGCAAACTGTAATGTACTTTATTATTATTTATTATCACCAGCAACAGCATTTTTATTAGATGCTTATTTTTGCCATTTATAGTAGAATTTACTTTTGTTTGAAGAACTAATAGTAGCTACTACTTCTTTGAGGAACTAATAATAACTACTCTTTGTTTTATGTTTGGTTCTGGGACTAGGGCATTCCTAGAGTTATCTTAATTTTTGGAACATGGAAGCATAATATGAATTCTTGTGAAGTGCAATGTTCCTGAGTGATATTATGAACTATGACTTTAATTACTGAAAGTATAGAAGCTTAAAATGCCCATATTTTGAAAAAAACTTTTTTCTTTATGCATGGAGGCAAAATAGCCACATGAATTGAGGTAGAATGTCTTCTTTCTTTTATTATTTAATATTTTATTTTTCCCAATTACATGAAAAAAATAATTTTAACATGTTTTTTCAAATGTTGAATTCCAAATTCTCTCCCTCCCATCCCTACCCCACTGCCATTGAGGGGGCAAGTAATTTGACAGGCTTTACATAGTTATGCAATACACATTTCCATGTAAATCATGCGAAAGAAAACAGATAGAAAGTAAAAATAAAAATAAAGAAATTGAAAAAAAAATTTAATCTGCATTCAGGCTCTACCAGTTCTTTCTCTGGAGATGAACATTACTTTTCATCCTAAATCCTGCAGAATTTTCTTGGATCACTATGTTGCTGAGCATAACTATTATTCATAGTAGATCTTCATACAATATTGCTATTGCTATGTATAATATTCTCCTGGTTCTGCTCATTTAACTTTGCATCAATTCCTGTAAGTCTTTCCATTTTTTTTTCCCCTGAGAGCATCCTGCTCATCATTTCTTAAAATACTGTAGTATTCCATCACAGTCAAACAACAACTTGTTCATCCATTCCCCAATTGATGGGAAATTGACATCCTTTCAGTTTCTAATTTTTACTACCACTAAAAGAGCTGCCATAAAATTTTTGAACACATATGTTCTTTCCCTTCTTTTTATCTCCTTGGAAAACAAACTAGAAATAGTATTTTTTATCATAGATTTTATTTTATTTTTAAATTATTATTATTATTTTCTTTTTGCTTTTGGGAGGGTGGGAGGGCAGGGCAATTGGACTTAAATGACTTGCCCAAGGTCACATGGCTAGTAAATGTTAAGTGTCTGAGGCCAAATTTAAACTCAGGTCCTCCTGACTCCAGGGTGGGTGCTCTATTCACTGTGCCACCTATCTGCCCCCAGACTAATAATAGTATCGCTTGGTCAAATGGTATTCACAGTATGTTTGCCCTTTGGGCATAGTTCCAAATTAATCTGCAGAATAGTTGAATCAGTCTACAACTTCAACAATAGTACACTAATGTTTTTCAACCCACATCTTCTCCAACATTGGTCATTTTGCTTTTCTGTCATATTAGTCAATCTGACAGGCATGAGGTAGTAGCTAAGAATTGTTTTAATTTGAATTTCTCTCATCAATAGTGTTGTAGAGCTGTTTTTTCATATGACTATAGATAGCTTTTATTACTTTTAAAACTGCCTGTTCATATCTTTTGACCATTTATCAATTAAGGAATGGCTCATTTCTATGAATTCGACTCAGTTTTTTATATGTTTGAGAGAGATGTTTTTAACAGAGGAACTCAATGTAAAAAATATTTTTACAGTAATGTATTTCTGTCCATACTATTTTCCCCCTGTTTATCTTACTCTCTCTTACGTCTTACCTTGTCCATTCTCAAAAGTGTTTTGCTTCTGACTTTAAGCCTCCCCCAAACTGTCCTCCCTTCTATCAGCCCCCCACCTCTATTATCCCTTTCCCTCCCTACTTTCCTCTATGGTAAGATAGATTTCTACACCCAACTGAGTGTGCATTTTATTCCCTCTTTGAGATAATTCCAGTGAGAATAAAGTTCATGTGCTCCCATCCCCCATTCCTCCATTGGAAAAATCCAATTTTCCAATAAGTGATTCCACTGTAAAATCTCTTTCATTGCCTCTTGTCATACAATTTGTTCCATTCTACCTTGCCCTTTCCTCTTCTCCCAGTTCATTCTTCTTTCTCATCTCTTAATTTTATTATTATTTTTTTAAATAATCATACCTTCATACATTCAACTCATAGTTCTGTTTTCTCTTTACTCTCCTAACTGCCATAATGATGAGAAAGATTTTAGGAGTTATAAATGTCATTTTCCCATGTAGGGATATAAACAATGTAAACTTATCAAATCCCTTATGATTAATCTTTCCTCTTTACGTTTTTATGCTTCCTTTGCATCTCATATTTGAAAGTAAAATTTTCCTATTCAGCTCTGATCTTTTTATCAGGAATACTTCAAAGTCCTCTATTTAATTGACTATTCATTATTATACTCAGTTTTGCTGGGAAGGTTATAATCTTTGCTCTTGTGCCCTCACAAATATCATATTTCAAGCCCTCTTATCCTTTAATGTAGGAGCTGCTAAATCTTGTGTTAAGTTATCCTGATTGTGGCTCCATGATATTCAAATTAAAAAATATATTTCTAACTGCTTACAGTATTTGCTCCTTGATCTAGGGGTTCTGGAATTTGGCTATAATATTCCTGGGAGTTTTCATTTTGGCATCTCTTTGAGGAGGTAATGGTGGATTCTTTCAATTTCTATTTTACCCTCTGGTGCTAGAATATCAGGGCAGTTTTCCTTGATAATTTCTTAAAAAATTGATGGCTAGGCTCTTTTTTTGATCTTGGCTTTCAGGTAATCCAATAATCCTTAAATTGTCTCTCCTGGATTTATCTTCCAGGCCAGTTGTTTTTTCAATGAGATAGTTCATATTTTCTTCTGTTTTTTTTTTATTCTTTTTATCTTGTTTGATTGAGTCTTGATGTCTCATAAAATCAATAGCTTCCACTTGCCCAATTCTAACTTTTAGGTAATTATTCTATTCAGTGAGCATTTAGAAGTTCATCTCTTCAGTGATCTCTTCATTTTTGCATATCTTTTTCCATATGGCCAATTCTGCTTTTCATGGCATTCTTATCTTTATTGGATTTTTGTCCCTCTTTTGCCATTTGGCCTATTCTGTTTTTTTTAAGATGTTATTTTCTTTAATATTTTTTTTTGCTTCCTTTACAAAGCTGTTGACTCTTTTTTCATGTTTTTTCTTGCATCACTCTCATTTCTCTTCCCATTTTTTTTGGCTACCTCTCTTACTTGATTTTTAAAATCTTTTTTGAACTCTTTGATGGCCTGAGACCAATTCATATTTTTCTTTAAGGATTTGGATGCAGGAATTTTGACTTTTTTGTCTTCTTCTAATGTGTTTTGATCTTTCTTGTCACCATATTAATAACATTCTATAGTCAGAATTTTTTTCTGTTTCTTACTCATTTTCCAGACTATTTCTTGACTTTATAATAAAGTGGGACTTTGCTTTCCAAGTGAGGGGGCTCTGTCCCAAACTTCAGGACTTTGTGTAGCTGTTTCAGAGGTAATTCTGGGGATCTATAAATTTTTGGCTCTTCCAAGGTGGTATGATCTAGGGAGAGGTGTGTTTACTACTGTCCTGTATTGTACACTGGTTTGTGAGCAACCACAAGCACTCTTTTCAACCCTGAAAGTGTGACCAGGGTCCCTGCTCCCCTGCAGCAGCAATCTCTGCTATGCTAGTTCTCTTCCTTACACTGGCACTAAGACTGGAGTCTACAATTCAGATCCAAGTATAAGCATTGCAACAGAGTCCTGCCTCTAGTGCTAACATAAATCTCCTTCTGGCCTATTGTCAGATCCCCTTAACATCTGTGGGCTAAGTGTTCTGGAAATCATCACAGCTGCCACTGATTCAGTCACCTGAGGTCTGCTTCTGGTTTGCTGGGGCCAAGTCTGTGTTGGTGCAACCTATGCTGGACTGAGCTTCTTTCTCACCCTGGTTCAACAGACCTTTTCTGTCAACCTTCTAAGTTGTATTGGGTTGGAAAAGAGTTTCACATTATCTTTTTGTGTATTCTGCCACTCTAGAATTTGTTTTGATTCATTATTTAAAGGATTTTGGAGTGGTTTGGAGAAGAGCTCTGACTAGTCTCTGCCTTCACTCTACCATCTTGGCTCTGCCTCCACTGAGAATATCTTTTCTTTATGGCATGTGTGGAATGCTAGTTGACATTCCACAGGCACATCTAATAGAGAGAGAGAAATCCTTAATTAACTGGATAATTATTTGTGAAGAGGTGATATTGAAATATCAGAGAGTACCCCATTAATGTCTACTGAGTGACCCAGCCCTAGTAGATGTCATTCTGTCATTGGTAGCTGGAACTTTAGATTTCACATTATTTTTCCTATGCTCAAAACGTAGTTGCTGTTTAAATGCTTTTTCCATCACACTTTAATAAACTTGCTATTTAGTTATGAAACATTTCTCTAAATGCCAAGAATATAGAACCCAACGCATTTTTAAAAATGCTTAATAAGATCAAAGAATAAGCCTAAAAAGCAATGCAATCTACTTCTTTTTTCCTATGACCCTTTTATTTCCTTGATGCACACTGGAATACAAATTTGGAGGGAAATTTCTAGAATTTCTAGACTACTTGTTCCAAGTAAACTCTTGAATTGTTATTTAACAGCAGTCTAGCAGTCCTTGATTCTTGCCAAAATCTGTGCTATTCCATGATAGTATTGGACAGTTGGCAAGTGATGTGTACTGACTACATTGTGAGAGAAGGCGATGAGTCTGGTTTCATTAATGCGAACGTTGATAATATGACATGAAAGTGTTTGTAAAGCTGTTTTCACATCTAATTTTTGAACAGTTTCAGTCTTTTTCCAAAATATAAAATAATCTTCACATAAATTTATAGAAAAGAATCACTATAATTGTAGTGAGAATTATGAATCAAATGCAAAAAATGATTTTATCCATTATGAATTTCCAAAATTAAGTATTTGCAAGTATTATTAATGGATGTAAAAACTATTTTATTGGGGATAAAAAGAATAAAGGGAAAGAATTCTAATAGCTAGGCCATCTTATGGTTTTTTTTAATATTTATTTCTTTCCATTCCTAAAAATACTGGATTAAAGCAAAATATGCATTCTTAACCTTATTAAAGTAATTCCTAAGGCAAAATTTTCACAATAAAAAAGTATTTGTTATGTGGTATACATTTAAACTCATCATATGTGCATATAAGCTTCAAAAGAGAAATTTTAGGGTTTGTAGAATAAATTATCTTATTTTCTGAAAGATATATAGACAATTACCACACAAAATTACTATCAGAAATACTTGTCATATAATTTTGAATCATTTCTTGCCTATTCAACAGAAACATTTTCAGTACATTAATTTAGCATTACTGTTGAGCTTTAATTTAGCAACTACTCCATATAACATTTTTGGTTGTCACAAAAACCAGTTTGCGGACCTAGGAAGTCCAACTCTGTGATTTTCTACAGCAGTTTTCAGAAGCATGTCCACAGAAGCAGAGAAGGCAGATGTACCCAATTTGGGGTTGGAAAACTGCTTAAAAAAGTATAATTGACCAAATGGAAAAGGAGATATAAAAATCCATTTAAGAAAACAGCTATTTAAAAATTACAGTTGCCAAAATGGAAAAGAAAGTACAAAACCTAACTGATGAAAAGAACTCTCTAAAATTTTGAATTGGGCAAGTGGAAGCTAATGACTCTGAGAAATCAAGAATCAATCAAGCAAATCCAAAAGAATTTTTTTTTAAATGGAAGAAAATGGAGGGGCCCAAGATGGTAAGCTGTTATGGGCATTTCCTCAAGTTCTGTGAGGAATGGTTTTTTGACAAGACCAAACAGAGCCTAGACTTGGGCACTTATCTGTGGCAGCAGGTGGCACAGGCCCTTCAGGAGAGAGAGGGCACCCAGATTGCTTAGCCTGAGACCTATAAACAGAAGTATGAGAGCTTAGCATGACTTCATTCAAACTATTACAAACACAAATATCCACACCCAAGAGACACTGGCTTTGGACTAATAGTGGAAGAATGCAGGATTGTACTAGCTACAGATACCTGGGAAGAATCTAAGGAGCTGAATAAAGGCTTATGGGGAAAAAAAAAAAACTTCAGGATAAGTTCACCACCAAGAGCCTGGATGAGAAGACTAAGGAATAGCCTGTATCTTTGTCTACCTTCTGTACATAAGTGTGAAGCCTTGCATATTGCCAAGAATAAAACCGTTCCTCCTTCCAGCTGAAGAAAATGGAAGAAAATGTAAAGTACCTTATGGGAAAAAACAACTGACCTAGAAAATAGATCTAAGAGAGAAAATATAAATATTGGAATCATTGGATTACCTGAAAGCTTTAATGAAAGGGAGGACTTGGGCAGCATCTCTCAAGAAATTTTCAAGGAAGACTGCCCTAATATCCTGGAACTAGAGGCCAAAATAGGTATTGAAAGAATCCAGCAATCACTGCAGGAAAGAGATCCCAAAATTAAACCCCTAAGGGACATCATAGTCAAATTTCAGAACTATCAGGTCAAGGAAAAAATACTACAAGTGTCCAGAAACAAACAATTCATATATTGGGGAATCACAATCAGGATCATATGAGACCTGGCAGCTACAACATTAAATGATCAGAGGTCATGGAACATGATATTCTGGAAGGTAAGGAACTATGACTACAACAAGGAATCACCTGACAAAATTAAGTAAAATATACTAAGGGAAAAAATAATTATTCAATGAAATAGAAGAATTTCAAACCTTCATAAGAAGACCAGAACTAAACAAAAAAATTGACCTCAATATCAAAACCCAAGAGAAACATAAATATCAATACTAAAGATATATGTACTAAATGCTACAGCATCTAAATTCTTAAAGGACAAGTTAAATGAGTTTCAGGAAGAAATAGACAGCAAAACTACAGCAGTAGGGGACCATAACTTCACCCTCTTAAAACTAAATAAATCTAACTATAAAATAAACAAGAAAGAAGTTAAGGAGGTGAACAGAATTTTAGAAAATTTAGATATGGTAGACATCTGGAGAAAACTGAATGGGGATAGAAAAGAAGATATATTTTTCACAGCAGTGCATGGCATGTACACAAAAATTGACCATGTATTAGGGCATAAAAAGCTCACAATCCAATGCAGAAAGGCAGAAATATTAAATGCACCCTTTTCAGATCATGATGCAATTAAAATTATGTAATAAAGGATAGATAAAAATTAATTGGAAACTAAATAATCTAATCCTAAAGAATGAATAAAACTAAGAAGTGGTTGCTTTTATGAAAAAAAGCAACAATAAAATAAAGTTGTAATTTATTTGATTTAAAAAAAAGAAAGAAGAAAACAAAATTACCGGTATCGAAAATGAAAAGGGTGAATTTACCACCAATAAAGAGGAAATTAAAACAATAATTAGAAGCTATTTTGTCCAACTATGCCAGTAAATCTTACAATTTAAGTGAAATGGATGAATATTTGCAAAAATATAAATTGCTCAGATTAACAGAAGATGGAAATACTTAACCCCATTTCAGAAAAAAAAAAATTGAACAAGCCATCAGTGAATTCCCTAAGAAGAAATCTCCAGGGTCAGATAAATATACAAGTGAATTCTATCAAACATTTAAAGAACAATTAATTACTTTATATATTTTATTAATACTTTATTAATTAAATAATTTAATTAATTTTAATTAAATTAATACTTTATATATAAACTATTTAAAAAAATAGGGAAAGGAGTCCTACCATATTATTGTTATAATACAAATATGGTGCTGATACCTACACCAGGAAGAGATAAAACAGAGAAAGAAAATTGTAGACCAATTTCCCTAATGGATATCAATGCCAAATTTTTAAATAAAAGCTAGCAAAATGATGCAGCCACTTATTATAAGATGAAACAGTATAATCAGGTGGAATTTATACCAATAATTCAGGGTTGGTTCAATATTAGGAAAATTATCAGCATAATTGATCATATCAATAAAAGAATTATCAGAAATCATTTTATTATCTCAATAGATGCAGAAAAAGTTTTTGACAAAATACAGCACCTATTCCTATTAAAAATGCTAGAGAGTAGAGGAACAAATGGAGTTTTCCTTAACAGTATAAGTAGCAAATATCAAAAACAGCAAGCATTAAATGTAATGGAGATAAATAAGAAGCATTCACAATAAGGTCAGTGGTGAAAAAAGATTGTTCATTATTACCACTTATTCAATATTGTACTAGAGATGTTAACTTTAGCAACAAGAGAAGAAAAAGAAATTGAAAGAATTAAAATAGGCAGTGAGGATCTATCACTCTTTGCAGATGATATGATGGTGTACTTAAAGAGTCCTAAAAAATCAAATAAATAACTACTTGAAATAATTAACAACTTTAGCAGAATTGTGGGATATAAAATGAACACAAATAATCATTGGCATTTCTATATATTACTAAAAAAGCCCAGCAGCAAGAGATAGAAATAGAAATTCTATCTAAAATAAGTGTAGATATTATAAAATATTTGGGGGTCTGCGGTCCAAGACAAACACAGGAACTACATGAACACAATTACAAAACATTTTCACACAAATAAAGTCAGATATGAATAATTGGAAAAACATCAGTTGCTTGTGGGTAAGCCAAACTAAAATATTAAACATGATAATTCTACCTAAATTAATTTGCTTATTCAATACCATACCAATCTATCTACCAAAAATATTTTATAGAGCTAAAAAATAACAAAATTTATCTGGAAGAACAAAAGTCAAGAATATCAAGGAAATTAATTAAAAGAAATGCAAGGGAATATAAAATATAAATTGCCTAGATTAACAGTTGTACTAGATATAAAAATGTATTATAAAGTAACAATCATCAAAACTATTTGGTACTGGCTAGGAAGTAGAATGGTGGATCAATTCAATAGATTAGGTACACAAGACACAAGTTTTGTGTTACAAGTCAGTGACTATAGTAATCTAATGTTTGATAAACCCAGAGTCTTCAGCTTCTGGGATAAGAACTCACTATTTGACAACAAAAAAAATCCTGGGAAAACTGGAAAACAGTGCAAAAGAAACAAGGCATAGACCAACATTTTACACAATATGCCAAGATAAGGTGAAAATGAGCACATGTGTTAGATACAACAGGTGATAACATAAACAGATTAAGAGATCAAGGAACAGTTTACCTGCCAGAACTATGGTGAAGGGAAGAATTTATGACCAAATAGGAGGTAGAGAATGCTATGAAATGCAAAATGGATAATTCTGATTACATTAAATTAAAAAGGTTGTGTACAAGCAAAGCCAATACAACCAAGATTAGAAGGAAATCAGTAAGATTGAAAGCAATTTTTATAGCCAGTGTCTCTGATAAAGGCCTCATTTCTCACATACGTAGAGAACTGAGTCAAATTTATAAGAATACATTCATTCCACAATTGATAAATGGTCAAAGGATATAAAAGGCAGTTTTTTAGAGGAAGGAATTAAAGCTATCTGTAGTCATATTTTTTTAAATGCTCTAAATCACTATTGATTAGAGAAATGCAAATTAAAACAACTCTGAGGTATCCCTCCACATTTACCAGATTGGCTAATATGACAGAAAAGGAAAATGATAAATGTTGGAGAAGACGTGGGAAATTAAGAACATTAATGCATTGTTGGTAGAGTTGTGAACTGATCCAACCATTCTGGGGAGGAATTTGGAACTATGTCCAAAGGGCAATCAAACTGTGCATACTCTTTGATCTAGCAATACCAGTGTTAGGTGTGTGTCCCAAAGAGATGATAAAAAAGGGGAAAGGACCCACATGTACCAAAATATTTATAGCAGCTCTTTTTGTGGTGGCAAAGAATTAGAAATTGAGAGGATGCCTATCAATTGGGAATGGCTAAACAAGCTTTGGCAAATGATTATAATGGAATATTATTGTTCCATAAGAAATGAGCAGGAAGATTTCAGAAAAAAAAAACATGGAAAGACTTGTATAAACTGATGCAAAGGGAAATGAACAGAAAAAAAGAAAACATTGTACATAGTATCAGCAACGTTGTGTGGTGATCAACTTTAAATGACTCAGTTCTTCTCAGCAACAAAACGATCCAAGATAAGTACACAGGACTCATGAAAGAAAATGCTGTCAATATCCAGATAAAGAACTAATGGACTCTGAATGCAGATTGAAGCATACTTTTTCACTTTATTCTTTTATTTCTGTTTTTTTTTCCTTTTGATTCATTTCTTCTTTCACAACTCTGTCTAATATGGAAATATATTTTACATGACAGAACATGTATAACCTATCTCAAATTTCCTACCATCATCTTGACATGTATTTGGGGAAAAATAAAATACTATTTTAAAAAGGAAAGATGCACACACAATTAAAATAAGGGGCTAGATGAAAATAAATTGTATTTCAGCTGAAATATAAAAGGCAAGGATAACAATCACAAACTCAGCAAAGAAAAAGCAAACATAGACCTAATTAAAAGAGATAATCAGGGAAGCTACATTTTGCTAAAAAGGTATCATAAACAATCAAGTAATATCAGTATTAATACATCCACAGAATGGCACAGCATCCAAATTCTTAAAAATCAAATGAGTTATTGGAGGATATAGACAATAAAACCACATTTAATGGGGAATCTCAATTTACCTCTCTTAGAATTAGATAAATTCAGTCATAATATATGTAAGAAATAAGTTAAGGAAAAGAATAGAATTTAGAAAAGTTGAATATAATAGACCTCTGGAGAAAACTTAAGGGGAATGTAATGGGAATGTAAATTTGAAGATCTTCCCTGCCCCTAGGCTAAAGTGCACCTGGAGCCTGTGGTGGGAGGCTTGTTTTTCAGTAGATACTTCTTGATTGGCCAGTGAGTCAATAAGGTTGTTACATTCTCTGAGCCAGGACAAGGCTATATAAGCCCTGATGTGTAGCTTTGTTTTGGGGGCTCACTTTGAGAAGTGTTTTGTGATTTGATATGGATTCTGGGAAGCCGTTGTCTGGAGGCCCCCCCCCCCCGGCTTTGAAAAACCCAGATGTTGAAACCCAGATGTTGACTGGGTATGGATGTAATGGCTGGACAGTTTGGAAAGCTGTCTACTTGATCTGTTTCTGTCTTGATAATTCTGCCTGTATACTTTGAAGTTCGGGGTGCTGACCTTTTTCCCCTGAACAAGGTAAACGATATATATCTGACTGATTAAAGTAAGCTTGTTAACCCATTTTGAGTTGCTTTCCTTTATCAAAGAAGATCCAAGAACCTGTGGTGGCAGCAACCCTGAGGATGCTTGGGGTGCTTGCTGCTACAGGGAATAAAAGGAATATACCTTTTTCTTAGCTTTACAGAGGACCATTACAAAAATTGATCCTGAATTAGGCATACAATTTCACAAAATACATAAAAGCAGAAATATTAAATGCACAATTTCATACCATAATGCAATAAAATTACATTCAACAATGGATTAAAAATTAATTGGCCCAATTGCCTCAGAAAAGGGGATGGGGGACAGCTAGGTGATTCAGTGGATGGAACAACTGACCCTGGAATCAGAAGGACCCAAGTTCAAATCTAACCTTAGACACTTACTAACTCTATGACTCTGGGCAAGTTATTTAACCCAGAGTGCTCAAAAAACAAACAAAAATTAATTGGAAACCATATAATTAATCCTAAAGAATGAGTAGGTCAAAAAACAAATGTGATAGTAATGGCACGGCAGCAGCAGAGGCAGTGGCAGCGCGAAGCCCTTTTTGAGTTAGGACTGCTAAGGACTTTCTGCTAAGGACTCCTGCTGAGGACTGCCAGGGGCCGGAGCTGCTGGGAGTGTGCTTCCAGGACGCTGGGTGGTTGCTGTGTGTGGGGAGAGGAGGACCTTTGCCTGAGGTAGCCTGTTCTGTTTTAAAGGCTTGAAAATGTGGGTGCTTTCTACTTTATCTACCTGTGCCAATATCATAACTACTCTGATGGCTTTCACTTTCTGGTTTTGGGACTCAGTCTTTTGTTATCTTAATAAATTTTCTAGTTTATTTCCTCATATGGCAAACATGACGTATTTTGTAATGGATAATTATATCAGCATATTTGTAATCTCTATAGGCATTGTGAATATGGCATTGCTGATACATTTGGCGACCAGGATGGGATCACAAAATGTCAGGCCTCTATTTGGAAGCAGTGGGGCTTTAGAGGGAGAAATGGCTATTCCAGGATGGGAGGATTTGCCTTATTCCTCTCTAGCCAGAGAATGGGCTAAAAGCACAGGGCCCTGTGAAAACTGGGAACCAAGGCTAAAAGAGGGAGAACCTGGAGATTTGGAAAGATGTTTGAAAGCAATACCCATAGAACCAGGCAAAGAACTGGCAGGAGTGTGCAGGAGAGGCTGGGTGCTGCTAACAAGTTATCGCCTTATGTGTAAAAGTAGGGATAAGCTGCTGAAGGAAAGAGCTCAGATGGCTAGGGAGTCAGCTGGTTTGCCTGAGGATTCTTCTGTGTCACAGCACTCAGAAGAGCAAACTGGAGGGACTCATGTGATGGTCCAGGAGCAAGCTACTGTTCATGTAGCTAAAAGGAAGCAAAAAACTAGCAGAACGAATGTGCATGCAGCTTTTGTACAGGCTGGGCAGAGTTGCCCTGACAGCTTCCAGGAGAATGTGTGTGAGGAGAATGGAGCAAGGTTAGATGAGGAGTCTTCTAATGTAGAAGCTCTCCCCATGCGAAGAAGAAGACAGGAGAGCCACCGAGGCAAAACAGAGTCCAGGGAGATAATTGAGGATTTCACTCAACAGGAGATCACTGATATATTGAGTAGATTTACCCAAAGAATGGGGGAGTCTTTAGTGTCTTGGATAGTAAGAATCACTGATGAAGGCGCCGGAGGAATAACACTGGACAGTGAGGACTGTTTAAAATTCATAAGTATCAGTCAGAATCCTTTTGTACACCAAGCCAATACAGGGGAATCTTTAATTGCCATTACTATCACAACAAGTCACAGAAACAATCAATAATTTAATTATTAAATAATTCATTTAAAATGACAATATGACAACACACCAAAGTTTGTGGGATGGAGAAAAAGCAGTATTTTAGAGGAAAATTTCTATATTTAAACACTTATTCAATAAAAGAAAGAACAAATTAATGAATTAGGCATGCAACAAAAAAATACTAGAAAAAGAACAGATTAAAAATTCTAATTTAAACACTATAACAGAAATCTTGAAAATAAAAGGAGAGATTAATAAAATTGAAAGTTGAAAAAAATCAATTAATAAATAACAATAGAAGCTGGTTTTATTTTTAAAATACACATTAAAATACATAAACCATTGGTTAATTTGGTTTTAAAAAATAAAGAATAAAGCCAAATTTCTAGTATGACAAAGTGCCATGAAGATGACATTAAATCATTTATTAAGAGACATTTTGTCTAATTATATGCCAATAAAGAGATGATTTAACTGAAGTGGGTGAATATTTATAAATGCATATGTTTATATACATATACATTTATATGATATATATCCCAGATTAACATAAAAGGAATTAAAATACTTAAAGCTATCAGAAAAATAAAATAATCCTAAATGAACTTCCTAAGAAAAAAATCCTCAGGATTAGATTGATTTATAAGTGAATTTTACCAAACATTTTAAAAAAACATTTAATTTTAATACTATATGAGCTATTTGAGGGGAAAAGTATAATTAAAGAGTCCTACCAGATTCCCTATGTAACATACATATTTTGATATCTAAATAAGGGAGAGCAAAAACAGAAAAATAAAACTGTTGATTAATTTACTTAATGAATTTTGATACAGAAAATTTAAATTAAATAAAGACAAGGAGACTACAACAATATATAACAAAGATCATATACTAAGATCATGCGGGATTTATACCAGGAATGAAGGGCTTGTGCAATGTTAGGAAAACTATAAGCATAATTGACCGTATCAATAATAAAACCAATACAAATCACATGATTATCTCAATAGACACAGGAAAACTTTTTGATAAAACAGTACCATTTTCTATGAAAAACATTGGAAAGTATAGGAATAAATGGAACTTTCCTTAAAATGATAAGTTGTAGCTATCCAAATCCATCAGCAAGCAGTATCTATAAAGGGGATAAATGAACAATCTTCCCATTAAGATCAGGGTAAATCAAGGATATCCATTATCACCATTATTATTCATATTATACTAGAAGTACTAGCTATAACAGTAAAATAAGAAAAATAAATTGAAGGAATAGGAATAGGGAACTAGGAAACAAAATGATCACTCTTTGCACAAGATATGATGATGTACTTAGAGAAGCATAGAGAGTCAACTTAAAAACTAGTGGAAACTTTAGCAGAGTTGCCAGGATATAAAATAAACCCACAGTTTATCATCTTGCTTTCCTTTTCAATGGATGGGGATGGGGTACACTTCCTAAGGGAGTAAGATAATTTAGAAAAAAATAATGTAAAAATAATAAAAGTTTTAAAAATTAAAACCTTCAAATATGAGAGTAGAGGTTAGGCTGGAGAGAGAGAATGTGACTGCTAGTGAATCCCTTAAGAAAAGAGGAGAATAAACTCAGAATGAGTAAAAAAAGAGAACAAGTATTTTGATAAGGTGGTAGATATGGAAGGGATGAACTTCACAGCGGGTAAGTTACCTGAGTAATGGCAGCAGAGAAAGGGTATGGAATGAATGATAAGGACAAAAGGGTATGCATTTGGTCCTTTTAATCCAATATGTCAGGGAGAATGAAAAAAGCTACATCTAGTACAGGAATGTTTGTCCAGGAATGCAGACAATAGAGATGTAACCAGCTACCAGGTCATCCAAAAAGAAAAAAAAGAAACAAACCAAAAAGCCCTGTAGGCTTTACTAAAGTGCAAGTTCAATATGAGTCAACAGTGACTTAATCCAGCCATCCTGCTCATTATTGTCCCATCTATCTCCTCTCTTATGGGGTTAAACTGATACAAGGAAAACTTCTTTTCCTCTCTCTCAGTTTTCTAGTCTGCCTTCCAACCTTGATTCAGCTAAAACTGAATTTCAGTTATCAATGATCTTATAATTATCAAATCTAAAGAACTTTTCTCAATCTTTATCTTGGCCTCTCTACTGCTCTTGACACTGTTTATCACCTTTTTTTTTTTTTAACACTTTCTTCTCTTTAGATTTTTGAGTCACTACGCTTTTTGTTCTCCTTCTATTTATCTGACCACTCTCTCACACCCTTCTGTACTGCATCTTTATCCAGCTCATACTTGCTAATGGTGGGTCTTCCCCAAGGTTCAGTTTTGCATACTCTCCTCTTTTCCCCCATACAATTTCACTTGATGATCTCATCAGCTCCCAAGGTATATCAGCAAGCACTCTAGCAAACCCAGGATGGCTGCTAATACAGGTTCTTTGATCTACTTTTCTAAAGGAAAGCAACTCAAAAGGGGTTAACAATTTTAGTTTAATCAAACATATATCATTTACCTAGTTCAGGGGAAAAAGTCAGCACCTTGAACTTCAGAGAAAATACAAACAGAAGTTATAAGCAGACAAAAATACAGTTAGAGAAAATAACATAATTCAATAGACCAACAGACAGGGCTTCTAGCTGTCTGATCATCACATTATAATGCCATGCACAGCAGCTTTCCAGAAGAACTGCTACTGTGAACAGCTTTTAAGGTTATGATTACACAACATAGTGAACACTCTATTTATTCCATAACAAATCAAAGCAAAACATTCACAGAAAATCAAGGTACAGTATTCACAATATTACAACTTATCACAGCACAACAGCTTATCATTAAAATGGCCACATAGTTTTCACCAAAGTGGTCACAATATTTAGAACAAAGGAAAAATCATCTCAAAGTACAATAGTCAAAGTCTTCCACTCATGGGGCAAAGTCTTAAGTTAACTCAATCACTATCACAATATAGTCTCAAAGTACTATAGTCAAAGTCTTCACTCATGGGGCAAAGTCTTAAGTTAACTCAGTCACTTATTCAACAATGAATTACTAAGTACAATACATGATGATATAGACCCTCAACCCCTAGGTCACTAGTAAACTACAATTTCATCATTACTCTGTATCCAGGGAAAGGTCCTTTCATCTTGACTTGGGGCAAGTTCTCAGATTCCCTGGATCCCTTTCCATGGTCCCAGATTCTACTTTAATTCACCAGACTTTCACCTGAATTCAATGGCAGACGGCTCCCAGTTTCTTGTCCAGCTCTCTGGGTAGGTCCTACTCCACACTGAAGTTCACAGGGTCTGGTCCATGTCATATCCTTCACAATTTCTGCTCCAGGGAATTCAAGGCTCAACCAAGCCACAAACAAAAATAAGTGATGCTTCCTCAGTCACCTGGGCTCCTGGCTCCTGACTCTGGGTTCTGGGCTCTGGACTCTGGGCTTTGGGCTCAGGACTCAGGACTCCTGGACTCCAGTTCAGAAGAAACTCCACCACCACAAGCTCTAACTAGATTCTGGCTCAGTTCTTGATTCTCTTGTGTAGCTGCTCTGCCACCAGATGGTGGTCCCAAGAAAATTCTGACTGTGCCTCTCTGGGGCTTTTCTTATATACACAACATTAGCTACTTCCTGTTTCAGCCAACCCCTTCCTGTTATGTCAGCAACAGGATACAGGAGTTCATACCTTCTGTTTCCCCAACAGAGTTTTGCTAAGTACCTGCTACCTTTGCCAACACAAAGGGAATTACATTACCATTACACACATACATATATACCAGAGAGAGAAGCACCAGCATCTGGGTTTTCAAAGCCAGGGACCTAAACAGCTGCCCAGAGTCTCATCTGAGCAAATCATACAACTCTTCCTAAAGTGAGCCCCAAAGCAAAACTTTGCCTCAGAAGTATATATTGCCTTCTCTAGGGTCAGAGAACAGCACAACCTGCATGACCCACTGCCTAATTAAAAAGTAACAAAATGTGTGAATGTTCCTGAAAAACATGCCTCCACTTAGCAAGCTTCTCTTGTTGGGCTCCAAGTTAGTCCCATTAAATGGCAGAGAAGATCTTCAAATTCCCTAGGCCTATTAAAAGACAGGGAAAATCTTCAAATTTCCTTACCATTACACATGGATCTGATTGTTTTCTCTACACTGAACATTGTGAAATCTACTTATCAAAACCTAATCTTTCTGTGGACCTTCAGACTCATATTTGACTTCCTATTGAAATTCTCAAACTGGACATAACATGACATTTCAAAGTCATTTAGTCCAAAGCTTAACCCATCTTTCTCACCCCAAACTCTATCAAATTCCTCATCTTTTAAAGTCTGTCTTATTGTTCAGTAACACCATCTTGCCAATCATCTAGGCTCACAACCTAGGGTGTCTGATCATCCTCAACTCCTTCTTCTCATACTTCCATATGTAATCTGTTGCCAAGTGTTGCTGATTTTATTTTTTCTGATGCTACTTCCACCCTTGTATAAAGCCTCATCACCTCATTCCTGGAATATTGCAACAGCCTTCTGGTTGGTCTTCTTGCCTTAAGTCTCTTCCCACTCCAGTCTATCCTCCACACAGGTATCATATTAACATTCTGAAAGGAAATGTATAACCGTGTCATTGCCCCCTCCCTCCCATGCAGCAAATTCCAGTGTTTATCATCTCCTGGGTCAAATATAAAATTCTCTGGTGTTAAAACTCTTTTATAATCTGACCCCTTTCTTCCTTTATTCTTCTTATATATTACTCACCCCTATGTACTCTGTGATCCAGTGACCATAGCCTCCTTACTATTTATAAAAGAAGAAACTCCACTTCTAGATTCTTGGCATTTTAACTAGCTTTCCTATGACTGGAATATTCTCTGTCCTCACCTCTGCATCCTGGCTTTCTTGGCTTCACTCAAACTTTAGCTAAAGACTCTAGTACCAACACAATATTCATAGTGCTTATGGCCAATTTAAATATGCTATCATAGTGCCCAATTGCAAAAAAGATAACAGACCATCCACATAGAAGACAAAAGCAAAACATTTATTCAGACACCAGATAATATTAAATTCCAAAACTAGTATAGTAGAAAAGAAGTTAATAAATCATAACAGGACAGAAAGCCACAGCATTCTTTATCCTTCCCACAAACCAACATTTACTCACAAGCCTAACTATCCCCCTGGGGTGCGTCCTCTTCCACTGTCTAGCTGCTCTGATTCCTAGCTTCCTGTGGGTTTTGTTCTAGCCTTCAGCAAATTCTTCCCACCACAGGCTCCATGTGATTACATTCAGCCTATTAGGGGGCAGGATATATCTTCAAAGCAGGGAAGTTCTTCAAATTCCCTTAGGCTTAATAAGGGGCTGGGAAGATCTTCAAATTAGCACTACCATTATAAAAAACTCACCTACCAGAAGCCTATCCAGATAATGCTAATATCTTCCCATGGGATTATCTTCCATTTTTCTTGTATAAAATCTCATTGGTAAACAACTGTTTACATGTCTCTTTTATTAGTCTGTGAGGTTTTTGAGAACTGAGACTGTTTTTTGCCCTTCTTTGTATTTTCCATTATTTAGCACAATGCTTGAAGCACTGTATGTGCTTAATAAATGCTTACTGACTGACAATAGTCATTTAATGTGAAAGTCAAGAAAGTTAATTTGGGGGTTATGTTAGAATAGTCCTGAAATTGTTTTCAGTACTAGGTAGTTGCTAGTTCTGCTGTACTCGGTCAGACCACCTCTGGAATATTGTGATCATTTTGAGTACTAGGAATTTTAAGGACATTAATAAATTGGAGAATGTCCTAAGGAGAATAAGCAAGGTAGCAAAAGGCCTTGAACTCATGAAGATTAGTTCATAGAACCAAGATTGGCTTACCTAGTGAAGAAAAAACTTAGAGGATACAAATGTATGAAGCAAATATGGCCCCTTGGGCAGGTTTTACAAAACATACCCAGAGCAAGGTCTAAAAAAAATGCACCCTTAAAACCAACTTTTTATGGCAGATTCAACTGGGGAGAGAAGCCTACAAGGTAGAAGACAGATATCTATGATGCTTCTACATAAGAATTATACCATCTGGTTACCTGATATTTAAATGAATTTGTTTTGCTCATTAAATGATAAAGTCATCTGTTTCTATGTGGCTAGAGGATTAAATGTTAGAAGTCTCTAAATTTCAGTCACACCATCTTTGTTATGGTTCTTTCTGAAGGACAGCTAGTGAGCAAGAAAAATTAGATACCTCTATCTTCCACCATTTATGAGTTCTACCCAGAACCTCCATTTTGGTGAAGGGCCCAGAACAGGGGTAGGGAACCTGCAGCCTTGAGGTCATATTGGCCCTACTGGGGCCCCATGTGAGGCCCTTTGACTGAATCCTTCAATTATGTGACCTTGAGACCACAGGTTCCCCTACCCCTGGCCCAGAGCAACCATTTGTCTTTCTCCAGGATGAGCTAGCATGCCTTTGCCTGGATACCTGCCATCACACTCTTCTCTTCAGCTTCCTTTTCATTGTTGTCTCACTAGAACACAAGTTGCTTGAGGTTAAAGAGTGTCTTACTTAGCCTCTATTTGTACCCCAATAATTTTCACAGTGCTTGGCACATAAGAAATGCTTCCCTCTTAATTTCTTCTGTTTGGCCTCAGAGGGCAGAGGTATGAGCCATTCTGAAAAGTTTCAATGAGTCATGTTAGATGTGAGGATAAAGTCCATAGGATTAGAATTTTTGCAAAGGTGTGTTGAACATGCTTTTCCCTCTTCAGCCAAAATCTGGATGACCACTTGTCAGAGATGTTTAGTAGGACTCTTTTTCAAGTTGAACAAGGAGGCCTGTGAGGTTTCCAGTATTCTAGAGTTCTTTGATTAATTCTAGGCTCTTAACACAGCTTAATTGTAATAACTAGAAGGCACAGTCTAAAAAAATCTCTAGAGTCCTGACTTCATCTATGTGGTCTAATAAATGCTAACTGGTAAGTATGTTGAAGGAAATAATGACTATGCATAAAGGAAGGAATGTGTGCAGATGGTTTCAGTGTTGTTTTTTTAATGATATGCTATCTCAGTTTGCATGGATACAACCTGTATGACTTTAAAACTGTGTATTAACATATCTAAGTTACATCCTCAAAACTGAGGTGACATCTGATATTTAAATATATTTGAAAAGCTGTTGATTTAATAGAACGTGTCTTTGTTTCATAACATTCATTAATAACTATGCCATTGAGGTTAACATACTCTGCCTTTGTCCAACCCTTACTCATCTGTTATCAGTCCAAATGTTTGTAGTCAAATGCTTTCTTCAAGTTGATTAATATCTATACTCAAGTGTGAAACAAACAAAGCAAGATATAAAATGAAAGCATGAACAATTCTCTCCTCTGAAATGAAATTTCAAGGCTTTAACCAAGTATTGTATTTCAGGAAACAACAAGTATGAAGAATACAACAGAGTAGGGAAAGACTTATGAGAAATGAAATAGTGAATTGGGCAGAAAACAGAAATCTGCTGCTCCTCCTGTACAAAATGAGAGGGTTGGAAGTATATCATCATAGTTTTAATTCTATGATCCAATGATTGTAAAAACAACCATAATAACAATAAAAGGAAAAGTTCAGAAATAAGTGGAGCATTTCTGCTATTGTTCAAGTTAATATAAACTTTTTTGAAAGAAGGGATCTTTTTAAATTAAATTTTTTTAAATGAACAAAAATCTATGTTCTTTCCCTCCTACTTCTCTCCCCATTGAGGACAAAATAGACATACAAAATTCTTCTAACAAATATGCATTTAACAATCAGAGTAAGTTTCTATATTCTTCATGTTCAAAATATACATGCCTTCTTCCTGTACTGTCCATCACCTCTCTGTCAGAAGGTAGATATTGGGGTGGCTAGGTGGCACAGTGAATAGAGCACTGGCCCTGGAGTCAGGAGGACCTGAGTTCAAATCCCACCCCAGACACTTAACACACACACACACACACACACACACACACACACACACACAAACTAGCTGTGTGACCTTGACAACCCAATTGCCCTCCACAAAAAAAGAAGGTAGATAGCAAGCTTCATCATCATTCCTCTGTAATCACAGTTGGTAATTGTCCTGATAATAGTTCTCATGCATTTCAAAGTTACTTGTCTTTGTAATTGTTGTTCATTCAATTGTGTTTGACTCTTTAGTGACCCTGTGGTCAATTAGTGACCATAGTGTCAATGGAATTTTCTTGTCAAAGATACTGGAATGGTTTACCATTTCCTTCTCTAGTAGACTAAGGCAAACAGAGACTAAGTGACTTGCTGAGTCTGAGTGTCTGAGGCCGGGTTTGAATGAGGTCTTCCTGTCTCCAGGTCCAGCTCTCTGTCCACTGAGCCACCTAGCTACCTCCTGCTTGTCTTTACAATGTGGTTATTGTTGTAGAAGTTGTTCTGTGTTTTTTTTCCCATTTCATTCTTGAATGAGTTCACTTATGTCTCATCTGAATTAGCTCAAAGAGGGAATAACATATACAGCTGATTATAGAAATGTATCTAACCATACAGGGAAGTAAGAGGGGAAGGAGAAAAGTGAAGGAAGGAGGGCGATAGAAGAGAAGGCAGATTTGGGGAGGCAGTAAGCAGAAGCAAAACACTTTTGAAGAGAAATGGGGTGAAAGGAGACAGAGAAAAGCATAAAAAGGGGGAAAATGAGATGGAAGATAATACACAGTAGTAACAAAAAATTTATAGCAAGTTTCTCTAATAAAGTCCTCATTTCTCAAATATATAGAGAACTGAAAATGAAAAATTTTGGAGAGTATGGAAAATTGGGACACTAAAACACTGTTGGTCGAATCATGTACTGATCCAACCATTCTGGAGAGCAATTTGGAAGTTTGCCCAAAGGGTGATAAAATTATGCATACTCTTGACCCAGGAGTACCACTACTATGTCTATATCCCTAAGGGATTTTTTAAAAAAGGGAAAATGACCTATATGTAAAAAATATTTAAAGAAACTCTTTGTGTGGCAGCAAAGAATTGGAAATTGATGGAATCCCCATCAATTAAGAAATGAAGGAACAAATTTTAGTATATGATTGTGATGGGATATTATCATCTTATAAAAACTGATGAACAGGATGCTCTCAGAAATACCTGTACAGATTTACATGAACTGATGAAAATGAAAGTGAGCAGAACCAGGACTGTTGTACATAGTTGCAGCAATATTATACAATTATCAACTGTGAATAACTTAGTTATTCTTAGCAAAATCATAATTCAAGATAATTCAGGACTTATGATGAAAAATTATATCCACCTCTAGTGAAAGAACTGATGAAGTCTGAATGCAGATCAAAGCATACTTTTTTAAACTCTCTTTTTCTTTGTTTTTTTTTGTAAGTTTTCTTTCACAATATGATTAATAAGGAAATATGTTTTGCCTGACTGCTCATGTATAATCTATATAATATTTTTTACCTTCTCAATGTGGGAAGAGAGAATTTGGAACTCAAATTTTTAAAAATTAATGTAAAAATTATTTTTACATATAATTGGAAAAAAATAAAATATTTTCAAATGTTAGAAATGATAAATGTATGGTTTTATGTACAATCCTTTAAACTTTATTTTAATTTTTCTTGTTTCTATTTATAGTTATGAAGTTTGTATTTGAAAATATCTCATATGCAACATTAAATGCAAAAATTGATAAGGTAAGAGATACAACCCTAATCATTCATTTTCTTGGAATATTGTAATAACATTCTAATTAGGTATATATCCTTGTCTCAAGTCTTTCACCCCCTCCAACCCATCCTTCCCTCAGCCACCAAATTGATCTTCTTCATTTGAAGGTCTGTTCCCCCCACTCCCTTAATGAACTCCAGTCGCTCCCTAACACTCCCTGGATCTAACATAAAATCCTGTTTGGCATTTCATGCCCTTCATAAACTCATGCCTTTTTACCTTTCCAGATTTCTTACACTTAGTTCTTTTCTATGCACTTTTTCATCTAAAAACCCTTCTCTGCTTGCTATTCTTCATATGCACAACTCCAATTCTCACATCCATGCATTTGCTCTGTGTATACCCCATGCCTAGACTGTTCTCTTTCCTCAAGTCAGATTCTTTGCTTTACTGCATTCCCTCAAGACCCAGATCAAATCCTGCCTTCTACAGGAGGCCTTTCCCTGTCCTTTCTAGCCTACTTGTCCCATTCATCTAGAGACCCCAATGCAATTTATGAATAGAATCTATGAGATGTGAATTTAGCTAGATAACTATATTTTGAAATAATTAGCTTTCTTTACAATACTATATGTTGTATTTTATGCTTTTAAAAACATTCAGAGAAATGTGTCCATAAGCTTTATTTATGGACTGCCAAAAGAGTCTATAACACACACAAAAAAAGTAAAGTAACTCTTTTTTAAGATGACCTGGAATTTTAGTGTGTATAAGTTGCAGGTACTTAATTATTTGCATATTGTCTCCATCATCAGATTGTGAGCTCCTCTAGAGCTAGGACCGAATTTTTGTCTTTATTTTTATCCCTAGCATTAGCATATGCAAAGTGGTTAAAAAAAATACTTGTGGCCTGACTAAAGAAAGTGAAAAACAAAGAGATTAAGTGAGAGGCAACTAATTATAAAGGAGAGAGTACTAGATTTAGATTTACGAAATCATGACTTAGCATTCAGCTTCTTATACTTTCTTGTTATTAATATTCTAAGAAAATCACTTATAGTCCCCTATCTGCAGCTATAAAATGGTGACAATTATGTAAGTTAGTTTACAGGATTTTTTTTTGAGGATCAAATGGGATAATTTTGGTATAGTATTTTGTAAGCCTTAAAACACTATATATTTGTGAATTTTAAAACAGTGATTTACCCAAACATAGCACAGGTTTCCCAAAAATGGCTTACTTAAGTTCAAGGTTTTCTATGGAAGATATCCACTAAAATCATAACTCATCAGCCCCCCCACCAATGTATTTACCTAAAATAGTTAGCTAGAAGATACATTTATTTTTCAGAATAAAGAGGTTTAATGAAATCTCATTAAATTATATATACTACGCAGACACACACATATACATATATGTGTATGTGCATGTGTGTATATGTGTCCATGTATGCTATATATAGAAGTATGTTTACATATATACATATGTATATCTATACACATACATATGTATATCTATATATAACATATATAGATAGCTAGGGAATATATGTGAAGGGTCACATGTATACAGGATTCATGTAGTCAATGCAGATACATTGAGTGGCAACTCATATTATTTTGTAGGGTCGCTAATGTCTTTGAGTGATGCTGTCATGTTGTTCCCATTGCGTCTTCCCCTCCTAGTCTAGAGAAGACATGTAGCCTCTGGTGGATGTTGCCCCATTTGTTATTGGTTATTTGTAGGCTTTGCCATATTACATGTCTCTGCTGGATGTTTCCAAATATCTCAAAAGATCCCTAGTTACAGAATCCTTTTATGCTATCACCTTCTTGGAGTTGCCTATCTATTTCAGAAAAGTAGACTCTTTGATTTTGTTCAAAAGCTAAAGCCACTTTGCCCTTATCCCATATCTAGGGCCTGCAACTGTATTGAGGTTGGGGCTAGAAAAGTGGGGAAAATCTTTTCAGCTTTTTTAATTTATTTTTTAGAGTGGCCTCTCTGTTTCTTTCCAGAATCTTGGTTAGAAGGTGGTAGGTAGCCAGCAGATTTTTTTTTCTTAATTCTAGCCACTAAGCTCTTTAAGACACAAAATAGAGTCCTTCTTTCTATCTAATGGCCACAGGCTTAATAACTTATTTGCAATAAACTTCCTGATCTAACTATTTGTATCTCTCTTTCTGAGATCTCAGTCTAGGTTATGGGGAATATTTCCTATACTTTATTATTCTGAATTCTGAAGGCAACATTTTACATAGTCATGGTCCATACAGTGTTACTCACATATTACCTGTGAAGTGACTTTGGAGTTCCCCATTTTTTTGTCAATTCTGAACTCCTCCTGCTTTCCCCAACAGATGATTGGGATAGGGAAAAGGCACAGAGTTAAGGCTGAGATTAGGTAGTAAGGTCACTATCTCTCTAAAATGACTAGGTATATTTCTGCCTTTTCATATGTAGGTAGGACCAACCAAAGCCTAATTTAACCAGAGCTTAAATTTGTTAAACTTAAAAGGACTTTGAACCTACCCTTACATAGATGGCAGATAGCAGAGCTAACTTTTTAACCTGCTCCCACCCCCCCCTAGAACCAGGGCTTTCTTCTAAATATCAAAACCCTTTAAAATTCATTTAGTCATAGAAATGTGGTAATGACAGAAATATTGAACAAAAGATGTATTTTAACTATAATGTATACAGTTTTGTGTATGTAGAGGTCAATGTTTTTGGAAACATTCTGGAAATGGCTATCCTGGGATTATACAGAAACATAATTGGCTAGTGAAGTACGGTGAGAAGAAACTTACCTGCAACCTCTAAACTGTGTTAATTTGGCTATTATACTCCATTCCACTCAAAGTATGCCAACTATAATTAAATACAAAAGAACATTATTGCTTGTTAGGATTGTTTATTGGCCATGTTTCTAATGTTCCTTGATCCTTTCCCTCTATAAACAAATATCCTTTCTTGCATTTAACTAGGACAAATGATCATTGTCTTAACTGTCCATT
Organism: Petaurus breviceps papuanus; assembly: GCF_028583685.1. Classification (NCBI taxonomy): domain Eukaryota; kingdom Metazoa; phylum Chordata; class Mammalia; order Diprotodontia; family Petauridae; genus Petaurus; species Petaurus breviceps. The sequence goes on along the minus strand of NW_027187419.1, from coordinate 89,842,504 downwards.
TGCAGTAATTGAGCAGGCAATATATAAAACCCATATTATAGATGTGTTATATCATAATTGTCTCATCATATTAATGTTATTAAAACTCAAATACTCCTGTCTATCGAGGGATTGCTATTATGCAGCTGTAGAAAGGGATGTGATCAATACACTTTTTCAGAACTATATGAACACAAAGCCTTTCCTTTCGGGGGCTGGCAACACTATTTGAGAATTCTGGTATTGTCTTGGTCTTTATTTCTAAGACCCAAAGTTGACCCAAAATCTCAGTTCAAAAGATTTCCTTTATTGCTGATCATTGAGTTGGTCTGTCTGGCACTGTTGCCATCTACATAAGCATAATTTTGGGCAACACTCTTGATCAATCCAGTTAGTCAGTTGCAAAAATTTATTGTTTCCTATGTCCTAAGACAGAGATAAACTGTGGGAATAAATGAAAGACAAAAATATACCATGCCCTCAAGGCACTTATATTTTAATGGGATGCGATACATACATAAATAGATCCATACAAGATACATAGACATTAAATAGAAGGTAAACTTAGAAGGAAGACTTCTAATAGCTGGGGATGGGACTGCACCAGGAAAGGCATGCTGCATATGATAACATTTGAGCTATTATCTAAAGCAATGCTAGGCTTCTCAGAGGGCAAGGTAAGGAGGGAGAACATTCTGGACATGGAAGAAAGTCAGGTTAAAGTAGCAGATATAGAGTGTAATGTGAGAATAACCACAAATAGGTCAGTGTGATTAGATCATACAGAATGTAAAGATAATTAAACTGAAAGAAGTTTGGAAAAGAAGGAAGGAGTAAAGTTGCAAATAAGTTGAAATGCAGAAAAAGGGCATTATATATGATCCTGGAGATACAGGAGCCATGGGAGTTGATTGGGCAGGGGTGACATGGTCTCAGATGAATGCTTTCTAGAAGCATTTTGGTAGTTATGTGGGTAATGGATTAGACTAGGGAGAGACTTGAGGCAAGGAAACCAATTAGAAAGCTATTGAAATAGTCCAGGGGAGAGTCAATGAAGCCTGGGCTATATGAGGAAAGAGGAAATATACATAAGAAATATAAAGGAAAAGTGACAACATTTAATAACTTGGCTGGATATGTATGACAAATAAGACTGAAGAGTTCAGGATGACATCACGATTGTGTAAACCTGGGGGACTGAGATTATAGTGGTATTCTCCATGACAGGAAATAGTAGGAGACAGAGAATTGCTGAACATGTTGAATATGAAATGTCTGCAAATATAAGCTATGTGGCATAGTGGTTAGAGTGCCAGGCCTGGAGTCAGGAAAACTCATCTTCCTGAGTTCAAATCAGGCCTCAGCAGGTTTATTTTTTTTTTACCCTGAACAAGTCACTTAACCCTTCCTATCTCAGTTTCCTATAAAAGGAGCTGAAGAAGGAAACAGCAAACCACTCTAGTATCTTTGCCAAGAAAACTCCAACTGGCATCACAAAGAATCAGAAATGACTGAATAACAAGATATTCACTTTGAAATGTCCAATAAGTAATTGGTGATGCAGGGCTGGAACTGAAAAGAGAAGTTATGGAGAGAAATATAGATTAGGGCATCATCTACATAGAGGTAATAAGTGAACTCATGAGAGCTGTTATGATCCCCAATTGAAAAGCTATACAGATAGATGGATGGAGAGATAGATAAATAGATAGATAGATCGATAGATAGATAGATAGATAGATAGATAGATAGATAGATAGATAGATAGATAGATAGATACACACATATACATAAAAAGACAGAGGAGAGGGATCAGAATATTCTGTAATTATAGAATTGGATTAGATGTTCCATTCACTTAAAATAATAATTGTCCATGTTTATGTATTATATACTGTAAATTGAGAAGGAAACTAAAAATGAGTTTGCATCTTAATAAAGCTTTATGAGAGCAAAGTAGAACTAGAACCTACTTTAATAGTAATAATGTGAAAATTCCTTGAGATAAATCTTTAATTCTAGGACACAAATATCTTTCAAAAGAATTAGTGTCTATTGTATATGGCTAGAAAATTAAATTTAGAAATTTATATAAGTGAATATATTCATTAACTTAATGAAAATGCAAAATGTAAAAAGAAAATGACCTTCCTTCATTTGTACTCATTTAATACATGAATAATGTAATTAGGGCTTTTCTTAAATGCTCTCTCGCTTGAAACTTCCAAAGTTTGCTTTTCTCAAACTTTACCTATCCTTTGGCCCAGTGACACAACTACTAGGCACACAGAGGAAAAAGGTCCCTAGCTGCAAAAACGTTGATAGCATTTTTTGTAGTTGTAAAGAAATGGAAGACAAAGGCACAAATTCTAATATAGGAATATGTGTGATATTTATGTTACATTGCAGGGAGATTAGGACTAAATCTATTATATCATTGGTATAGGGATCTTCTGAATGAGGAAATTTCTCATTACAATGTAGGATGCCCTCTGTAATTTGTAGTCTTAGAGAATTGCTATGAGTACAAATATACTAAATGACTTGCCCAAGTTCACACAGTCAGTATATGTCAAAGGTGAGACTTTGCTGGTTGCATGGCCAACTCTGTAGCAGCAGTCTCCCTTTCATATGCTGCCATAAGAAATGATAAATACGGTGATTTGAGAGAAACCTTGGAATATTTCTATAAATAGATGAAGAACAAAGTAAGCAGAATTAAAACATTTTATATGATGATTACAATAATGTAAAGGAGAACAAGATTCCAGAACTCTGATTCATGTAATAAACAGTTATGATTACAGAGGACTTGCCTCCTGCTCATTGGCAGAGAGGTGGTAGACAATAGACCCAGTATAAGGAAAATTCTCATTCTCAGACATAGTTAATATATTGCTTTGTTTTGCCTGGATATGCTTATTTTTTACAATGGATAAGAATGTTGAGTAGTGCTATAGGAAGGGGAAGTCATCTGGAAATGACAGTAAAAAAAAGATCATCAGTAAAAAAGATTTGTTTTATTTTTCTTTTCATCATTTAAATGCTCAATTACCTCAATCATTTGGGCAAAAAATATAAATGTACCATGGGCAGATTTTATGAATGATCACATAAAGAGAATAAGAAGCAGTTGGTGTCGTTCTCAAAATACCCCCTCTCATCCCAAATTGATTTAAATTGGCTCTAGAAGGAACACTGGAAATGTGCTTAAGGACCATAAACAAAAAGTAATTATAAATGGCAATGCATCCGATTTGGGGGAGGTGTCTAGTGGGGTTCTTGGTGTTCATCCAAGTTTTCTCTAACAACTTTATTAATTATCTGGAAGAAGGAATAAACAGCATGCTAATTAAATTTGCAGATGATATTAATTGGGAAGTGTTGCAAACTCCAGCAAGGAAAGAGGAATGATAAAAAGAAAACTAAACAAGAATGTGAGGAAACAAACAAAAAAATTATATAGAAAAGCAAATCTCACGGTAAAAGCACATGAAAAGGGAACAAATACAGTTATAAATCTATATTTATAGCAGGTATTTTATAAAATGTGAATACTACAAATCTAGTAAAGATAGCTTCTAATAACATTGAGAGCTTGAATATGATGAGCTGTGAATATGCCATCTGTGATGCTTCTGTATCTATAGACCCAAATAATATTTTCAAAATTCCATGCATGGATATTAACCCTAACATAAAGGTTCAGTGAAGTCATTGGAAATTTGTAAGACCAAGATATGTGGCATGTTAAGAGTGTGAGTTTGGTAGACTGAGTCAAGCTTATTATTATTTTAAACTTTCTAAGGTCAGGGAGCTTACCTGTTTTATTTTTCTTATTTTAATTTGTGTTCATTTTGTTGCCTCCTATAAAATTGGACACAGTAGGAAGTTAGTAATTGAGTGAATCCTCTTTTTTTTACCTTAAGTATTAAAGTCGGCCATTTGGATGTCATAATAATAACTATTATAGCATCCACTGTGTTCATAGATTGAGGAATCTTATAAACTCTTTGTTTGTAATGTTAGTGGTGTTATATAACACAACAAACATTTGCTGAGCTATTATTTGCAAAGCATCAGGCTTGGCACTGAGAAAATACAGAACTCAGATGAGATGTGATTTCAGCCCTCATAGTTTATAGTCTATTAAGGAGATAAGCATAAATGCCTGAAAACTACAGTGCATATTATTAAATGATCATTGCATCATCACAGCAAAAGTGTATGGGAGGTGGGGGGGGTTTGTTTAGTAAAAGCTCAATATGACAGTAATTGCAATCAAGGAAAATTACTTCAATTTTGGCTGTATTAATGGAAGTATTGTTTATAAAACATGGGGGGAATTGGGCTGGTCAGATCATATCTGGATGATTGTTGTCGGTTTTGACCATAACATTTTAGGAAGGACATTGACAAATTTGGATAGAACCAGAATTCAACCAAGATGATGAGGTAATTTAAAACCATAACCATGGAGAACTGACTAGATGAAATGGAGAGATTTGACCTAGAGAAGAATTAGGCAACAAAATACCAGTCTTCTAATGGAAGGAGTAATAGAGGAAGTGAACTAGTTCTAGGAAGCTATGGAGGGAATAATTTAGGATCACTCTGGGTAGAATTTTCAAGAATTCAGATCCTAGTTCAGTAACAAGAGCTTGTAATAATTATAGTTGTTTGAAAATGCAATGGATTTTGTTGGAAAAGAAAAAGCTCTCCATTAAGTTACAGTGTTTAAACAAAAGACTGGATGACCACATACTAGAAATATTCTAGAATGTATTGACAAGGGTATGTTGATATCCAATGAGTTCCTCTAAATTCTGAGATTCTATGATAAACTTGTCATTTTCTTTTAATTTCTTGCCAAATTCTCTGGTCAACTTTAGGCTTTAGTAAGTACTTTGGGGGTGGATTACCTTGACTTCTCATATTGATATGATGTGAAAAGGTCTTATTATTTATGTATATAGTAATTTTAAGTTAATTATTACTTAGGGTACTATATGGCCACTTCAGAAAAATATATATCCCCATAAACTGCATATGGGGCATTTAAACCTGAACTTCTAAAGATGAAAAGTGGAAGTAGTTATAATAATCATTATTTTCAATTTTATGATAGTTAAGTGGTTTTACACACACAAAAAATTAGCCTTCCAAATGACATAGTTATAATGTGTTAATGGTAGCATTACGTGTTATTACATTATGCCACACAATTTCACAGATATTATGTATGGCATTTTAGAAACTTGTACTTATAGTTATTACAAGACATTCAGTTTTTCAGACTATATTCTTCTTAAACCTGTTACTTAATGTAATCCTTGAGTAGTTTACCTTTCTTATGATGAGAGGTCTTTGCAAGGATCCTTGTATCTTATTTTCTAGTAGTAGTTTAACTTAGTGTCCCTTATTTCTTTCTCCCATCATCATATTTCTTTTTTCCATTTTCCACACTGATTATTTAAATGTATTAATGGTACCCTTATAACATAAAGTAGTCAATGCAGCTTTCAGTAGCATCCAACTTCTTTTCAAAGAGGAATAGCATAGGATAGTAATATCCTAGTTAGGTTAGTACTAAAGGAGAGAATCTAATCCAACTCTTTAATTTTATAGATGAGGAAATGAGGTGCAGAGACAAGAAATGATTTGGCCAGGATCACACCTGAGCAAGTGACAGAGTAAGGCCTAGAACATATGAATCTTTGTTCCCACTCCATTGTTCTTTCCCATGGTTCCTCAACCTTAACAGCAGAAACTAGTTAATCATACAGTGAAAGTAAGTGGTTAGAGTTTTTGGGAGAGGGAAGGGTGGAGGAGAATCTGGTATTTTAAAATTACATTTGTATCCAGAATGGAGCAGATTTTTATTTTCTTCATCATGATTAGATTTATTAAACTCTTATTAAATATTTTTCTGTTTCAGGTACGATGTAATGTGGTGCCTTCCCATTAGAATGTTACAGTCTATTTCAAAAGTTCTTAACTTGGGTTCATGAACTTTAAATGGGTAGATAGAAAGACAGGTAGATATAGATACATATTTCAAATTTGTTGCTTTTCTTTACAAGCCTACATATTTTATTTTATGCATTTAGAGACATTATTCTGAGAAAGGGTTTCACCACTGCCAAAAAGGTTCCATGATACAAAAAGTTTAACGATATCTGGTCTATGTAAAGAATGCTAAATGCAATATGTAAAGAATGTTATATATGAACTAATCTTCATAGTGGACATTCTTCTGTGAAAATACTAACAGGTAGCTAGATGATGGAGAGAGATAACAGTAGTCCTTAAGCAATCATAAATATTGCAAGAGGGGAAGTGGATAAGAATCAATCAATCAACATTTATTATTCACTTACCATGTAATAAGCACTGAAGTAAAGCACTAAGATACAAAGGCACATATAAAACTCTCCCTCAAAAAGCTTACATTCTATCTGCAAGATGGGGTGCAACTATGATTTCATGGATATAAGGATCTCCCAATTGAGGAAACTCCTACCTATGCAGGTTGTCACCTGCACTGCACTTTATAGCCTTAGAGAGTTACCCAGAACAGTGGCACCAAACTCAAACAAAAAAGGATCTTTACTGCTACATATTGATTAGGAAAATCCCTTATTAACATTATTTGCATTCTATTACATCTTTAATTTATTTTGTTAAATATTTCCCAGTTACATTTTGATCTGATTTGGGTTGCATTTACTAGAATTGCAGGCAGTGATCTGCTGGCTGTATATTTGATACCTCTGACCTATAAGACTGAGAGGTTAAGTGATTTACCTAGGAATATTCAGTCAGTATATATGAGATGAAGGACTCAAACTAACATCTTCTTGATTCGGAGGCCAGGTCTTTATCTACTACATACTGCAGAATCATATAAAATATATAGTGGTTCCTTTTTTTTTTTAAGACTTTTTTTTTCCTGGAAGGAATGGTAGGGGAGGAACTAAAGTGTTGGAGCAGAGGAGGAAGTGCATTCCAGGCATTCTTGGATATGGGAGATAGAATATTATGTGTAAAGAACAGCAAGCAGGGTAGCTAGGTGGCACAGTGAATAGAGCACTTGCCCTAGAGTCAGGTGGACCTGAGTTCAAATTTGGTCTCAGACACTTAACACTTACTAGCTGTGTGACCTTGGGCAAGTCACTTGACCCCAATTACCCAGCCTCCCCCCCCCCAAAAAAAAAAACAGCAAGCAAGCTAATTTGTGTCTGTGTGTGTGTACATGTACACATTTCCTGCTTCTACTTCTTTTAGTAAGTGGAATTTAGATGTAGCAGAGATTATTTTTGCATTCCCCAACCTGATCTCTACATCATCCTCTTTAAGGTGGATCTTCTGATAGCTGCTATCAAATCCCTGCTCCCAGGTGTTTTAGTTTGTAATGAAGATACTTTTCACTGGAGAATTGTCACATTTACGCAGAATTAAGCTCAGTTTTCAAAGATAAATGCCAATTAATGCAATGTACTTAAGGAATATAACATAGTTAGGAAGTGAGGATACTACCATTTGGGGAATCAGGAAAAAAATTCATATGGAAAATGTTTTTAATCTAGGATCTGTGAATTTATCTTTAATATTTTGATATAATTTGTTTCCTTGAAAATCCTACATATTTTGGTTTATGCACCTAAAAAACATTCTGAGAAGGGTTTCCCTGACTTTACCAGATTGCCAAAGGGGGCCAAGGACACAAAAAAAAAGCTTTAAAAAACTGATATAAAATGGTGCTTAAACTGTGTTTTGAAAGAAAAGAGGAATTCACTGAGCAGACGGAGTGTATTATATGAACGAAGGGAAGCTAGTTTGAAGGCTTGGAGACAGGAGATGAAATGTCATGTGGGAAGAACAGAGAGAAAGCCAGTTTGCCTGGAATATAGATTATGGGTGGTAAGAGGAGAAAAGATGTCCAATGAGAAAGGTAAGATAGATTGGGGCCAGCTTGATCAGGGATTTAAATGTAAAACAGAGGCAATAAGGAGCCAATAGAGTTTACTGAATAGAAGTGAGTAGATAAGCCTTCAATTGCCAGTAGCATTTATCAGGGATTCAAAAAAAAATCAATGCAACAAATGTACTTAACTCATTTGGCATTGTAATGTGAATGTTCTATTGTCTGGGTCAATGGTGAGATGGTTCTCAATGGAAATTTCTTCACAGCTGCCCCAGGATTCCAGTCTTTCTGTCTCTGAAGCACTACCACAGGGTTTCAAGGACACATAAAGCTCAAGCTAACAAGCCCTGGCTCAGGAGATGTTTATGTTTAAATATAAACAGTTAAATTAATATAAAAACGATTTGATTCTGAGCCTCATTTGACTTGTTTTGTGACACTCTGCTTCTGTCACTCTATGAAGTCCAAAGGGGCAGCAAAGGCCTGAGGACTATTTTGTATTTTTATTTGTTACTTATTTTGCCAGGGCTAAGTATTTCAGTACCTCAAAGACAGACTATTGGCAAGGAATGTCATTGTATTTGAGTACGCTGAGCTTTGAAAAGCAGATGCAGTCTATCTTTTGGACTGTCCTCAAAGACTATGTCACATGGCAAATCCAATCTTCAGAGCTTACATACCCCCACTCACCTAAATTTATAGAATACAGGGTCTCTTCTAAACCATAATAAGGCATGGGAACCAGATTTTGTGAAGTATGCTGAAATATAGGTAAATAATATCCATACAAGTCTCTTAATCTGCTAATCTTTTAATTCTGTCTCAAAAAAGGACATGTGATTAACCTGACATGACTTATTGTTGATGAAGCCACCTATGTTGACTTTATGCTCATTTTACCCATTTTTATCTGTTCACTAACTACTCTTCTAATAATACATTCTAGAATTCTGACAGGATTCAAGTTCACTGGCCTCTACTTTGTAAATTCTACAGTCTTCTCTTTTTTGAAAATGAGAATCACAATTACTCTTCTCTAATCGTGAAGAATCTCCTTCATTTGCCATGTCTTCAAAGCTCACTGTCATTAGTTCAGTAACCTCATCTTTAAATTTTTCCTGTGCCCTATTATATATATAGTTCATCTTAACTAGGTGAACCCATCAAGGACAGTGAATTGCTCTCTTAAGGAAGGAAAGATCCTTCCTTATCATCGGTTTCAATTCTTTATTAAACTTTTGTTCTTCTGCTTTTTCTTATCTTAGAATTCTACATCAGGTATTTCTGGGCCATATCAAAGTACAAAGTATCTCTCATCTTTATTTTTCTTTAAGAAAGAAGTAATTTACTGAACAAAATGAGACAAAGTTTGTTCATAAATTGCAGCAAATCTATAGTGCCACTAAATTGGAATGATTGTTGATTTTTCTAAGATTCACCTTGATTACAATGAAGTATATTTTTTATTAAGTAATAAAATATCAATTATTCATAAAATGATTGAACTATAAAATAAAATTTTAAAATAAATCACTTATTAACATGAATGGATAAATTTGTGTATTTTAAATCAGAAAGAAATCATTTTGGTTCATTTGTTCAAATAAAAGATTGAAAAACATGCAGCAGCAACTGTCACCTGAATGTTGAGGATCTTTAGCCTCTGACTTCATGGCATAAGGATGATTCTTGGCAGCACCATAACAATGATAAAAGGTACCTTGTTCTTCTTTAGAATTATTGTATCCCTTATTTTGCTGTTGTTTTTCAAGCAAAGTCAAAAGAAAAGAAGAATAAAGAGTAATCTTTCCCCTTGCTTGCTGCCCAGGATATGATTAATAAATTTTAAAATAAAAATTTATTGAGAGTTTCTCTTTCTTATATCACCATAGTATCCCCTTTATCCCTTACCTCCCCAAGGGCCAACCCATATGACAAGTAATAGTTTTTAGAGAGGAAAAAATTTGACAGAATTGATTGATAAACTAAAAAAATAACAAAACATATGCAGTATTTAACACCTGTGAATATCCCATCTCTGAGAAGGGATTTCTCCCCTTTCAATCTCTACCCACCCACTCCTCTGTTAGTTTTTCTCTTTTTGAAACCACTGAGGTCACCTTCCCCTCCTTGCTAGCTTTTTGTTTGGTGACCCCAGCACATCCCTCACTCCTCTATATCCCTCTGTTCCCTGACCCACCCTGACTTCATGTACCTCTCTATGTTGTAATGTAGTTTCTTTTTTGTGTTTGTTTTTTGGAGGGGGGAGGTAGGGCAGTTAGGGTTAAGTGACTTGCCCAAGGTCATATGGCTAGTAGTGTTAAGCATCTGAGGCTGGATTTGAACTCAAGTCCTCCTGACTCCAGGGCTGGTGCTCTATTTGCTGCACCACCTAGCCACCCCTGTAATGTAGTGTATGTCTTTTTTTTTAACGTGTTTCTCATAAGCAACATACTATTGATCACAAAAAATAAAGTCAACTTCTCCCAACATTCCCCTCCAAATAACTTTAAAATAACACCTCAAATCAAATCTGGAGTGGCAGAGTCAACAAAAGCTCAAGGTAAGACATTCTCCCAACCTGAGATCATTTAAGAGGTCAGAAGGAAAGATCTGTAATGCAGGATTGGATGTTGGCTTGTAGGTCACATGAATACATCATCAGTGGTGGTGACAGCAGCTCAGGGAAGTTCTCAAGTCAAAGATTTTAAACAAATCAGGTCCAAAAGGAATTACAGGAACATTTTGTGCTAGCACTGGGTGGAGGACCAGATATTGTTTGGTAACTTCATTGTCTAGACTTACTTTTGGGTAATAGTTGAAGGGTGGAAAAGAATAATTTTAGTCAAGAGGAAACAGGAACGTTGAGGAGTAGTATTGCTTCCAGTCCCAAAGGTAGCCATTGGGGGGGGGGAGGAGAGGGAAGGAAAGGGAAAAAAAGAAAATAAAGTTACATGATATTTTTATGATGTATTTAAAAGGAATATCAATTTGCATGTAACAAATTTGCAGATCTATATGCAATTAACTATTTTATATGAAAATGCTGGTTTTATTCTATAAATTAAAAATAAAATAAATAAAAGGGAAACTGAGGGAGGGGGGAAGCCTGAAATTAGAAAAATCTTCCTTCTTTCCAACATTGGGAACAGAGCCCAACTTTAACATAAAGTTCAAAGTCAAGAATTAGGTTTAAAAAAATGAGCAAATAACAACAACAACAACAAAAAACTGATAATAAGAAGCTACTATAGTGACAGGGAAGATTAAGACACAAATTCAGAAGATATTGTCAAAACAGCTACAAGCAAAACCTCAAAGATAAGGTATGAATTGGACACAAGCACAATAAGAATTATTGGAAGAGTTAAATATTATTTTCAACTTCAAGTTAAGTAGTAGAAGGGAATAAAATAGTTAAAGATATGTCACCAAGACAAGAAAATTATGAAAAGACAACATCTTGGTAAAAGAGGTATAAAAATACTGAAGAAAACACCACCTTAAAAAAAAGAATTGGTCAAATGGTAAAACAGGTATCATCATTGATAAAAATAACTCCTTAAAAAGTAGAATTGGTCAAATGGAAAAAAGAAATACAAAACATCACTGAAGAAAATAGCTATTTAAAAATTAATATTAGCAAGTGGAAGCTAATGACTTCTTGAGACATCAAGGAATAATAAGACAAAGACAAAAGAATAAAAAAAGAAGAAAATGTGAAACATTTCATTGGAAAAATAGCAAGAAAATAAATCAAAGAGATCCAATTTAAGAATTATTGGATTACCTGAAACACATGGTCAAATAAAAAGCCTAGACATCATATTTCAAGAAACTATAAAAGAGAGGTTTCTGGGGCTATAGTTTTTGTGAAAGAAATGATTTGAAACTAGGTCTTTCTTATTCATGGAACAGATTTCAATCAACCAAGCAATGTTGTATCTGCCAGAATTGACCCTAGCCTTAGACACCCTGATTTGGGGGATGTAAGGTTATATGCTGTTGTGTTAGGGAGGACTCTATCCTGGAACCCCCTGATTGGGTAAACAAGTATTTTGGGGAATGCTACTGAATTCAATGATATATGCTATGTGTCATATGACATACTGAGTGTTATGATGTGTGTGTGTGAGTGTAATGATGTTTTGCTTAAGGATCTTGGCATGAATGTTATGCTTTACTTTACTGAAGAATATTTAGTTCTGAATAGAGAGTTCATTATACTATGTGATCAGATACTTAAAATTATTCACAGCCTCAGTCCTCAGGAGTGCTGCCATAATTAGTGTTACAAAAACACACACACAAAATAGATAAATAGATAGATAGATAGAAAGATAGATAGAGTGTATGTATATTATGTGTACATGTACATAAGTGTGTGTATATATAAATGTGTATGTGTGTATATGTATTATATATACATACATACATATAAAAGACCAACAGAACGGGCTTCTAGCTGTCTGACCATTACATGCATAGTCAACTACCAGAGAGGGAAGCACCAACATCTGGGTGTTCAAAGCCAGGGGGCTCAATGGCTATGCAGAGTCTCATTTGGCCAAAGACATAATTTTCCCCATAAATGAGCCCTAAAGAAAAACCTCACATGAGGGTATATATACCTTTCTTCAGGGTCAGAGGACATCACAACTATCAGGACCTACTGCCTAATTACAAAGTAACAAAAGGAGTGGGCCTTCCTCAAAAACAATCCGGGGGGGGGGGGGAGTCAAGATGGCAGACCATCTTGTAGAAGCAGAACCTCCGTGGGGCTTTGGCTTCCACCTTCCCCAATCCATGTAAAAGGGGACTCTAAACAAACTTTGGAGCTGCAGAACCCATAAAATGACACAGAGAAGCTAACCTCCCACTGAGGACAGCCCAGCAGGCCGCCAGCAAGTGACCAGAGCAGCGCTCTGGGAGCCAGAGCCGAAGTCTTCATCCCAGGGCAGGCCTGACCAGCTGCCAGTTGGAGGGACCCCAGACCACCGGCAGCTGTGGCCATTTCCAGATTCATCAACACATAGATGCGAAGGACAAAGTGAGAGGTCAGTGCAGTGTGGACTTTGGGACCCAGTAGGTGGGAGCACATCAGCTTTTGCCCCCAGGGCAAGAAGCCACTGAGACACCAACCTGGCTCCATGTTGCAGCTTCAGCTCCTGGCCTGCAGAGTGTAGGGGGACCAAGCAACCAGTCTGAGGGGTAATTGCTCTTGCTTTAACCTGCTTGGATCTGGATTGCAGTCTACGGTGGAGGTCTTGGGGTGCATGACCAGCTTGCCAGAGCGTGAAGAGGACTGAGAGGGCACCCAACTAATACCTCCAGAGGCTGAGAATACCACAGCATTTGGGATGAAAGCTCCCCTGTCTGGTGGCAGAGTCCTACTGTGGCAAAAAGCCCAGCAGTCAAGTGACTGAGGGGCAACATGACCAGACAAAGGAAGCAAAACAAACAAAACATTCCAACATTAGACTCCTATTTTGGGGACAAAAAGGAGCAAAGCATGGAACAGGAGGAAGACGGTGAAGTCAGAACTCCTGCACCAAAAGCTTCAAAGGAAAATATGAGCTGGTTACAGGTCATAGAGGACCTTAAGAAGCAGATAAGAGAAGTGGAGGAAAAATTGAGAAGAGAAATGAGAACGATGAAAGAAAATTATGAAATGAGAGTCAACAGCCTGACTGAGGAAAATACCTTAAAAAACAGACTGACTCAAATGGCAAAAGAGGCTCAAAAAGGCAATGAAGAGAGGTATGCATTGAAAAGCTGAATTTGCCAGATGGAAAAAGAATCTCAAAAACTCAATGAGGAGAATCGTTCTCATGGATTTACATCGGAGCAAAGGGAAGCTAGTGACTTTAAGAGAAATCAAGATGATATTAAACAGATCCAAACAAATGAAAGAATAGAAGGCATTGTGAAATACCTCATGGAAAATAACACTGACCTGGAAAATAGATCCAGGAGAGATAATTTAAAAATTATTGGACTACTGTATCAGCAATGCCATATTCACAATGCCTATGGAAATTACAGATATGCTGATATAATTATCCATCACAAAATACATCAGACTTTCCATATGGGGGATTAAGCTAGCAAATTTATTAAAATACCAAAAGACTGAGTCCCAAAACCAGAAAGTGAAAGCCATCAGAGTAGTTATGAAATTGGCACAGGTAGATAAAGTAGAAAGCACCCACATTCTCAAGCCTTTAAAACAGAACAGACTACCTCAGGCAAAGGTCCTCCTCTCCCCACTCACAGCAACCACTCAGCATGCAGGAATTGTGCTCCCAGCAGCTCCGGCCCCTGGCAGTCCTCAGCAGGAGTCCTTAGCAGAAATTCTGGCTGACTCAAAAAGGGCTTCACGCTGCCACCACCGCTGCCTCTGCTGCTGCTGCCGCCGTCGCCGCCACTCCTAGCCACCGCAGGAGCTCTAGCTTCGCTTCCTCTTCCTCTTGCTCCGCCCCTTCCTGCTACATCAGCAAGTCCAATGGGGCATGGAAGATCTTTAAATCCCATAACGCTTACAACTATCTGAAAGCCATGATCAGGGAAGGAACCTAGAAATCATCCTCCAAGAAATTCTCAAGGAAAATTGCCCTGATGTTTTAGAACCAGAAGGCATAATAGAGGTTGAAAGAATCCACTGATCACCTCCTGAAAAAGATCCCAAAAAGAAAACTTCTAGGAAAATTATACCTAGGTTCTGGAATTCCCAGATGAAGGAGAGAATATTACAAGCAGCCAAGAAGAAACAATTTGAATATTGTGGAAACACAATCAGGATAACACAGAATCTGGCAGCTTCTACACTGTGGGATCAAAGGTCCTGGAATATGATATTCTGGAGGGCAGAGGAGCTGGGATTAAAACCAAGAATCACCTACCCAGCAAAACTGAGTATCATGTTTCAGGGGAAAATATGGTCATTCGGTGGAATAGAGGACTTCCAAGCATTCTTGCTGAAACAACCAGAGTTGAATAGAAAATTTGACATCCAGATACAAGAAGCAAAAGAAGCTTGAGAAGGTAAACAGGGAAAAGAACTCATAAGCTGCTGATCAAAGTTGAACTATTAACATTCCTACATGGAAAAACGATAATTGTAACTGATGAAACTTTTCTCAGTATGAAAATAGTTGTAGGGAACAGAAATATATATGTCTATATTGGAGGGTATACAGGTGTATGAATACATGTGTGAATGTGTGTATATATGCTTACAGGTATACATGGATAGAGGGAAGGGAACGAGAGGGGGGATGATGGAAGGGAGGGCAGGCTGGGCGGGAGGGAAGTTGGTAGCATCCACTTTTGAAAAGGGACGAGATCAAAGTAGAGAATAGAACAAGTGGGTGGTGGGATAGGGAGAGAAATACAGTCAGTCTTTTACAATATATCTACTATGTTAATGTTTTGCATTAGCTATACATGTACAATCTATACTGTACTGCTTATCTTCCCAGTAAGGGTAGGTGACAAGGGAGGAAGGGAATGAATCTGGAATTCAAAGTTTTAAAATCAAATCTTTAAAATTATATAAAAATATATACAATTATTAATACTATCTTACATGTAATTGGGAAGGAAGATATGCAGGCACTGGGGCATAGAGATCCACCATGCCCTACTGTAAAAGTCTAAGGGGGTATGGGAGAAGATATGGGAGAGAGCAGATTGGAAGAGGGGATATCCTGTGGGACTGCTTTTCTGAGGTGGTGGGTAGGGGGAAAACGGGGAGAAAATTTGTAACTCGAAATCTGGCAGAAATTAATGATGTAAATCAGAAGTTAATTAAGCATTTGAAAAATGAAAAAAAAAACGCTTTAGTATACAACCTGACTAATGTTTAATGTAAAGGTATTTGCGGATACTATATTTGATTGCATTTCACCATGGTGGAGGGGATGAAAGGGAGGTGGAGAAAATTTGAAACTCAAGGGACTGTGGAACTGAATCTTGTAAACTAAAAGTAAACAATAAATTAACAAAAAACAGCCTCCCCCAAATCAAGCCCTTCCTGTTGGTTCTACTTGAGGAACATTAAGGGGCAGGGAAGATCTTCAAATTCCCTTACCATTAAACCTACACACAAATGTCTGTATATCCAGCCCTAATTTCTCACATGGACACAAGTCCTGCATTACCACTGTGTACTATCTTCAACTAGATAACCCATCAGCAAATCAAAATTGAAATTCCAAAACAGAACTCAGATTTTCCCTTAAACCTATCCATCCTCTAAACTACTTAGTTTTGTTGAGACAGCTTCTATGCTCTCTATTTTTCAAGCTCATAACTTCATCATTGTCCTTGATTTTTTTTCTCCTCCCTTGTTCACAAATTTGGTCAACCATTCCCACTCACAAATCCACCATTCAATTCAGGACATCATAACCTCTTGCCTGTAATAACTTCCTAATTAGGTTCCTGCTTCCAGTTTTTTCATTCTTCATTTTCCAGTCATCCTTCACACATATGTCAAAACCCTCTTCCTAAGGCATAAATATAAACCTATTCAAAAGCCTTCAACATTTCCATGTTTCCTGTAGGACAAAATATAAATTTCTTATATTGCCATTTAAGGAAGGCCCTTCATAAATATCCTCTGACTCCAAACTATCTTTTTTTTTTTTGCTTTTTGGAGGGGGGAAAGTAGGGCAATTGGGGTTAAGTGACTTGCCCAAGGTCACATGGCTAGTAAGTGTTAAGTGTCTGAGTCCATATTTGAACTCAGGTCCTCCTGACTCCAGGGCCAGTGCTTTATTCACTGCACCACCTAGCTACCCCTAAACTATCTTTTTAACTTTATATTATATTGCTTCCCCTTCTTGCGTTTTGAATTTCAGCCGAACTGAGCTACATAACAAAATTGATATTCCATCTTTCATTTCTTTACATTGGCATAAGCTGTCCTACATTCCTGGAATGTAATCCCACCTCATACCTCACTGAAGTCTTTTTATTCACAGATTAGCTCAAGGATCACTTCAGCTGTGGTGGTTATTTTGATACCCAATATTTATTAATACTTGCTTTCTCTTCAAATAATTGTGCATTTACTTATCTTGAACATGGTACAAAAAAAAAACTTCTTGGGAAAAAAGGGTGGATTTTGTTGCTTGTACTTCCCCAGTACCTAGCACATCACAGTGTCTGGCACATAGAAGATACTTAGTAGGTATTTGTAAAATTGTCAAATTGAATTGAATTCTTTTTATCTATTTTGTATTAGCTTTTCTGCTTGATTTTGACTCCACGAACTTGCTTCTCCCAGGATAAGCTCATCACTAGAAAACTCATCATCATGGAAGTTGTTTCAGTTTTGGTACTCAGTGGCTCCTCAGTACCCTCATCTTCTTCTCTTCTCTGATTGAAAGACTGGAGGGTAGAGCAAAAACCTCCTTCCAAAACCTCCTTTTGTAGAGGGCTAAGAATATTTACAGAAGGCACAGTTTATAGAGTGACATTACTAGAGTTAGGAAGAATCCTATTTAAATCTAGCCTCAGACACTTGGAAGCTATGTGACCCTGGGCAGGTTTCCTAATCCTGTTTGCCTCAGTTTCCTCATCTATAAAATGAGCTAGAAGAGGAAAAGGCAAACCACTCCAGTATCTTCCCCAAGAAAATCCCAAATGGGATCATGAAGAGTCAGACATGACTGTAAATGACTGAACAGCAACATCATTTCCAATCAGTTCTTTATTTCCCACAAGCTATTTTGTGTGGTTTTAGCTCCATGAACCTCACAGTCCCCCCACATACCAGGTGCTCTCTGGAGCCCTGCCACCATTTATAGTTTCCTTTCATATATTATACATCCTATTTCCCCATCCCCAATTAAGCTATAAGTTCCTTGAGGGCAATGGCTGTCTTTATTTTTCTTATTTGTATCCTTAACACAACACAATTTCTGGCACAAATGTAGGTGTTTAATAAATATTTTTCGATTAGTCTATTGTTTCAGCCCATTTATATCCTTTCAAATTCTTATTCTGTCTACTATTGTATTAGCTGTCCCTCCCAGCTTCTTAAATTTTTATATGCATACTATTATTTAAATCATCCATAAATTTTTTTGAGCACAACACATTCAAGGAGCTCTTGGGAAATGTCAACAGTAAAATGTAATTTTGACCCTGAAGAGGGAGAAGGGCATTTGGTGGAGTGGAAAGAGCTCATGTATGAAAAAAAAGAATTGGGATGATGAATTGAATTATGTTAGTTGACATTTAACATGCAAAACACTACATGGTACAGACTATAAAGAACAAGAAGATATGTTCCTTGCCCTCAAAGAGTTTATATTTTTTCTTTTTAAAAAAATTTTAGACTTACATACTAAAATTTATATAAATAATAAGAAAAGAAAAAGAAACATTTTATAAATTTAAACATTAAAAGAAATATAAAATAAGAAGAGAAAAAATGTGTCATTTGCATAGCAGAACTTAACAGAGAATTCAAAATGTATAGCAATAAATTTCCATTTCAAGAAAGCCTACATAATTAAATACTAATTAGGCACTGTGTTGAATGGTGTTCATCTTTTCTTTGCCTCCTTAGAGATTTTCTTTTGTTCTGTCCTGTTCACTTTTTATTTTGTTTTTTTTTTTCCTTTTTTTGCCTTCCCCCCTGCTACAATTAAGTTTGGATGTATTCATAGGATAGATAGATAGATAGATAGATAGATAGATAGATAGATAGATAGATAGATAGATACATACATACATACATACATACATACATACATACATACATGCATTCATATCTATATACATATATAAACATATACTTTTACTAAGAGATTCTACTCCTAATCTTTGTTTTTGTTTCTGAGTATCTCTTGTTTCCTATCCCTCCTGACTCCTCTACTTTACTTCTACCCAGTACCTTGCCCTCCTGTTACTTAACCTGCCCCCTCCAGCAATCCCTCCCTTTTCCACCCATTCCCATAAATCTAAATACCCTTCTATACCCACCTTTAAACTATTCCCTCACCCTCCCCTTAAAAGATCTCTCCCTTATCTTTCACCAAACTCCTTATTGTTTCAGATCTTTCTAAATTTAGAAGACTTTTATAGTCTGCCAGATGTATTGAACCCATTCCAGATGAAAGTGGGTTTCCAGAACTAACAGCCCTCTTCTCCCATCTAGAGGCTCAGAGACACTTGAACTGAAACAAGGTCCTAAATAAATAACTGAAACAAGGTGCTAAGTATTTATTTGCTTGCCATTACAACAGGTGGGCTAAACTGAGGGTTACTAACAGGCTTTAAACCCATTGGTGAGTTAGGGGGATGTCTTCCTGAAGCATATAAAGACTCCCCTGGACCGAATCTGCATATGAGAACAATTTGTTCCAATGCCCATGAGCATGGTTGAACAACAATTGCTGCTTGTAACAACTGCAACTTGTTTAGACATTGAAGATGCCAAGGTCATCCACTGCATCTGAGACCATCACCAGTTGTCTTGACTTTTTCCTTGCCACTGGATTTTAATGAATCAGGAAGAAAGGGTGAGGCTGAAAATTTTGTGTAGTTCTGTCTCATTTAAATCCAGTTCACACAGAAGGAAAGATATTGTCCCATGATGCCATTGCTTCTCTTCAAAAATAAAGAATGAACAACAACTTCCACTTAGATTTCAAATTTATTTTTCCTAAAATGAAGAGTTGATTGTGTCATCCAATATATTCTGATGGCTACATATTATTTCTGGAATCAAATGTAAAATCCTTTGGTTTTCAAAGTGCTTCATAATCTGGATGTTTCATTAGTCTTATATTCTTTTGTATAGCCTCTTAACTATTCATGGAACAATTTACTCCATTACTAAACTCTAGTTATTTTAATTCTCTGTCCCCTAGCCCTGTAATATTCTCCTTTCTCATCTCTCCCTCCTGGCTTCCTTCAAATTTCAGTGAAAGTTTCACCTTCTGATGGAAACATTTCCTCCTTAATCTTAGAATCTTCCCTCTATTATTACCTGTAGTTCATTCCTCATATCTCTTGTTTACATATAGTTGTTAGCATATGGAAGACTAGTTTTTACCTTTATATCCCCAAGACTTGGCACAGTGCCTGGGAAAGGAAGAGGAAGAAAATAAATACATATATAGTGCTTACTTTGTGTCAGGCACTATGCTAGGCTCTTGACAAATATTTCATTTGAGCACAACAAAACTGTGAAAAGTTTTTCACAAATATTATCTTGTTTGCTCCACACAACAGCCCTGTGATGTAGGTGCTATTATCATCCCCATTTTACAGTTGAGGAAACTGAGACAAAACAGAGATTAAATGATTTGGCTGTGGTCACACAGCTATTGAGTGTCTGAGGTTGGATGTGAACTCTTGTCTTCCTTTTAGGCTTATCGCTCTATCAAATGTACCACATAGCTGCCTCAGACAAGGCACTTAATATATGTCACTTGACTGACCAAAATGTATAAAAATAGTTGTAGAATACGGAATTTCCATATAGAATTAATAACCCAGAAGAGAGAAGTCGATGGTCTAAAAAGTAAGGCATTTTTACTTGGTTTTGTTGAAGCAGGACCTCCCTCCATTTGTGACTTTTTAAAGAGGATAGTGATCAAATTGGCTGTAAGAAAATGAATTTCTGCAGACATGCTAAACATATGCTGTAAATAATTTGTAGAAGCCTCCATGATTCTTTTGGTTGTTGTTGTTGCTATTCTTTTCTTTTCTATTTCTTTTGACAATAGTTTCCTTTGATACATCATCATGATATAGCCCTGTAGCATTTACTGCTTTCATGTCAGTAAGTTGGACTCATTCATTATCTCTTTCCTTCCAAAGGTTCCATCTGAACTTAGCTTTTGATTGCTAAGGGCAAAAGCAAAGTAGTAAAGAGTATAGTGGGAAAACAAATTTAAAAACAAATAAACTACCTTTTTTATTTAGAGTAAGAAGACCTGATTTCAAATCACTTCTGTGCCATTTGCTACCTCTGTAATCTTGGGCAAGCCACTCATCTCAACTCTTTGGGCCTCTTTTTAAAAGTTAAGAGAATGGTTTCAATGAGATAAACTCTAAGTTTCTTTCAAGTTCTGAATCTATAATAACTCTTCTCCCCACAATACTTATGCAAACCTTCTCTATTTAAAGGCTCTTTTTAGGAAACTTTTCCAGTATGACACTTGACCAAATTGATCTGTGGTTACTTTTGAGTCTAGTTCAAGGGCAAGATGCTTCTAACATCGATGAGTTTGGTTTATTTCCTTAATTAAAGTTTGAAGTATGATGAATACTGAATAAGGATGACTGATTTAAAAATCAATCAATAACTAAAATAATCAATTTGCCCTAAGCTGTTCAATTTCTTGGTAATTTTAGGGTGTTTTTTTTTAGTGAAAAACTTCAAGTTTGTCATTATGCCCTTTAGTTCCAGAGATTTTGTCTTCCAAAAGTTTATTAACTCTTCGTGGTTATAATGCCATATCATGCTCTGAGGTATTCACTATGCTACTCTATATCTCAGTCTGTGGCTGTTTATCTCATTTGATTAGACCATGGTGCTGATGGAGCCATGTTCTTGGGTTAAATCTCCATATGCACATACTTGTTATTTTCATTGCTTACACAACACTGAAATACAAGAGAGAAGGGAAAGACATAAGGGTGTTTATAGTGTATACTATGTTCCAGGCACTATGCTAAGTGCTTTTTTTCTAACACAAAAAAATATTTCATTTGATCCTCACAACAATCCTGAAAGATATGTGCAATTATTATTGCACTTTTTTTTTTTTAAGCAATCGGGGTTAAATAATTTGCTCAAGGTTACAAGGCCAGTTATTTCTGGATGTGGTGCTGAGTGTCTGAGCCCGGGATTCGATCTCCAGGTCGTCCCAACACTGGAGCCGGTGCTTTTACTCGCTGAGCCACCTGGCTGCCCCTAAGCAATTGGGGTTAAGTAACTTGCTCAAGGTTACACGGCCAGGTGTTTCTGGGTGGGTGCTAAGTGTCTGAGCCCGGGATTCGATCTCCAGGTCTTCTCAACACTGGAGCTGGTGCTCTTACTCGCTGTGCTACCTGGCCACCCCTACTGCACTTTTTCAGTTGAGAAAACTGAGGGAAACAGAGGTTAAGTAACTTGCCTAAGATCACACAGTTAGTCATAGCTTAGGCTTTCCTGATGCTGAGCTTACCCCTCTATTGTACCAACCATCTGCCCCAACCAGTCATTTTTAAAATGCATGCTTATTGGTCAGAAGGGAAACTGGATTAACACATAGATGGCTTTGTATAAATCTATTTCCTCGAGGTGTGTGTTTCTGTGGGAGGAAGAGCCACAAAGAATAACATAAACTCTTACAATATTAGTACATTAATGTCAATATTGTATGTGAAGGATGAAGATTAATGTTTAGTTGTGACTTATGAACAGTCCCTTAATTCTCACTATGCCCTACCCCTAACCTTTTCTTTTCCTATGTGATCATTGCTTTCTACTGTCAAACAATTTCTTATATAGATTCACTTCTTTTTTCCTTTAGTTTCCCACCATTTCTGAAAGAAAATTATCTACTTTGACATTAAAAAGATGATTGAGGACATTTGCTGCTCTGCATATTTTCCCCAACAAATACCTGAACATTTGAAGTCACCCAAGAGCATCAAGTCATTTGTTCTAACCATCTGTTCCTTCCCTTAACAACTGTGCATCCTCATCATTCCTTTGATTGTAACTCCTGTTGTGTCTGTTGTGAGTAAATAAGCTACAGAGTACCTCATAATCCCAATGTATAACCACGTAAAATGGGTTCACTGTATGATATGCTGACAGGATGGGAGAGACGAAGCAGTCATATTAGAAAAATCTAATGGGTCATCAGGACCCCTAGTGGGTTCTGCCAAGTGCTGCTTATCTGAAGGAAGTCATCCAGTTTATTTAAAATAGTCCCCAATTAAGGTCACTAAGGAGTGTTATGTTAAATAAGTGAATCAGGTCAATTCCTTTGGAAAAATGCAACTAAAATAGCGTCCAGATTCTTGTATGAAGCGAACTTTGCACTTTCTAAAAGTTATAAATGTCTGACTTGTGAATGTCTTCTTTATATAAACTGATGAGTAGACTATCACCCCCTACCTCCCACTACATGCTATATCCAAATGCCTATCCTGAGGACTTGGAGGCAGAAGAAAGATGTCTCCCAATCCCCACCAGCTATTAAGTCTGATATGCCCTCAAATCTACTAGAGTGCTAAGATACTTGGGACCTTTTGGCCTTAGTCTTAGTGTGCTAGCAATATTGAACCTACAATATAGCTATATATTTTGCCCTGAAAAGAGGAGATGTATTTAATGTGGATTTTCAGAACAGACTTAAGAGACATTCTTAGCTTAATAATGAACATATTAATCTAGTATGAAATGAGCTAATTAAGTATGTGAACCCTTCATGGAATCATTTGCTCAAGAGCAAACAAGTCTCTCAATAATTACTAACATTGGGGTGGTTAAGTGGTGCAGTGAATAGAGCATCAGCCATGGAGTCAGGAGGACCTGAGTTCAAATCTGGCCTCAGACACGTGACTTTGGGCAAGTCACAACCCCAATTGACCTCCGAAAAAATATCAACATAATAAAGACAGTCCTAGAGATATAAATTTCACCATTGTTCCTATAGTAAGGATGGCACTGGATTTTCTATTCTCAATATAGCTGGAAATTTATGGATCTTATCCATGTGTATTACACTAATGGAGAAAAAGAGAGAGGGAGAAAAAAAAGAAGAGGAAAAAAAAGAAAAGGCTGCATGTAAGGATTTAGAAGGTCACATGTGGCCTCAAGACTGCAGGATTCCTGTTCTAGATGCTGCTTTGCCATTCAACAACAAAGAAAAGAGAAAAAGTTGGATAGACTTACCTGGATCCTATGTCTTTGGACATCCATATGCAAATGAAGAAAAAAAGGTATAGATCTAAGGGATCTTCTTACCTCAATGACAGGTATGAGGAAGAGAGAGGAGCTAAGGTCAAGGAAGGGTCAATCTTCAGAAATCCTAATTTTTCCAGTCAAATTAGGTCTCAAGTTCAATTATATTTTCTCTAAGCTTAGCATCTGAGGTTGACTAAATGCCTACATATACTGAAAGCCTTTTAAGGAAGAAGTCCTTGTGGAATTCAGGACTACAATATTGAATTAGGAATGTCCTACTCTATATCTATGATAGGAAGCCCCTCCCTGCTTCATTCCTTTGAGACATCTGGGATCATTTCCATAATGACTGTCACTAGAGAAGGGAAAACAGGCTTTCTTATCTTTCTTTAATTTCTAGGCAAATAATCAGAAGATATCAGCTGTAAACTATGACATTGCCAGGGATAGTGGAACTGTTTGTGCTTTGTAACAACTCAATGTGGGATAGCACCACAGTTGTTCTGGGTGAATAAACCTATTGGTTGCTGTCCTAGTCTCTGTGATATATTCCCCCCTATTTCTTCTTATCTTACTTCCTGTGAGGGATCAATCACATGCTGTTAATAAAAGAATTTAGAATTATTTTTTCTCTAAGGACTGCTTTGGCAACATTCAAAACTTTAGATTGTTGTCTCATTGTTGTCATATTTCATGAAATTATTTAGTAATTTTATGATTTATTCTTTGATACACTCATTCTTTAGGGTTAGGTTATTTGGGCTCTCTACCTTAACTCCCGGTATTACCTTTGACAACTTTAGAATTCTTTGAGAAAATTGCTATCATGTCCTCCACTAGAATTTTCATATTTCATCTTTTTTTAGTCCTTCCCACATACTCATATTTTCAATTTAATGTGTCTTTCTACTGCTCTGATTATTTCTCAATGTTTCCACTCTGCTCTGATCATTTTATCAGGAATGTTTAGAAGTCTTCTCTTTCATTAAAGATCCAGTGTCCTCCTAAAGGATTATATTTAGTTTTAAAAATTTTAACTATATATCTTTTTGCCTTTTAAAATATTGTGTTCTATGCTCTCTGTTCTCTCATGGAGATAGTGGCTAAATTTCGAATTAACCTGACCTTTGTTCAGTACTTCAACTACTTATTTCTGACTGCTTGCCAAATTTTCTCTTTGGCTTATAAGTTTTGTATTTTGCCTATAACATTCCTGTGAATTTTCATGTTGGAGTTCCCTTCAGGAGGTGATGGATAGATTATTTCTATTTTCACTTTAATTTCTGATTATTAGAGATCTAAAGAGGTTTTTTAAAAATACATAATTTCTTGAAATATATTATCTGAACTCATGGCCAATATTTCTTTGTCTTGACCTGATCTGTTTTTTTACACATCATTGTTTTAAAATGAAGTATTTCACATTTTCTTCTATTTTTTTCATCTTTTGATTTTTGTTTGAATATATCTTATCTCTTACAGCCAGTAGCTTCTGTTTGGTCCATTCTTGTTTTCAATAAGTCTATTATTTAGGCTAGGTTTTGTACCTGTTATATAAAGGTGTTAATTCTCCTTCCAAATATTTTCTCTGAAGCTCTAATTTCTTTGTCAGTTCTCTTTAGGTGGATGTTTATGGGAAAGTGTCATTTGTAGCACTATTTCCATAGAAAATATGTATGCAAAATTTTTAATGAAAATTGCCTATGTATAAACTGAGGCTCTCATAGATGAGGGAATTAGAAGGTACCTAACATGTTTTTATGAGTGATATTCAGCAATGGGAGCATACTATTATTTTAGTAAACTTCACTGAAAGATATAGATAATATAAGATCTTGTTTGGTTTACTGTTTGTTGATTACAAAATATTTGATTCAGTAGCATGAAACTCTACTTTTGAAGCAAGATTTCTAAAAAAATGTAGTTCGCAGATATAACCCTTTGCTCAGTAAACACCTGACACTCTGCATCTGGTGTTGCACAAAACAGAGAGATTCATACTTAGCGAAATATTTGACACTGTGATGGAAGTTGTATTTGGTACAGAGTCCAGGCTGAGGAAATATTCCCCATGGCTGAAGAAATTTTGCAGATGTTCCTATTTGTAGATGAAATTTTTGTTGATTTCTTAAACCCCAAGGCCTTATAGAGATTCTTGGGGGAGATACATAATCACTCAAAGGAGTTTCTCCTACCCTTCCACACAGGAAACCCCAAGTAGGTGAAGAATATCTATTGCCCAATTTTCAATATGCATCTGAATAGAAATCCTATATAATTTATTCAAAATTTTGTGTAAATGGCACAAGCAATGCAAATGGAAATGACCCAGAGTTGAAAAGAAGAATGACTTGTATTGCTTTGAGGAAACTGCAAAACTCTTCTGTCCCCAAGCTTCCCATGGCAGCAAAAATGAATCTTTCTAATACTAATATCATGCCAGTGTTGCTACAACACAGTAAGGTATGCAATGTCACTGCCTCCAAAAAAAATAAAAATGAGCCTCACACAGAGCAATGGAAATGCACGTGGTGGGTGTGAGCAGTCTGCGGTATTTAAGTTACAAACAGCTTCACAGAAGAGTATGAGCAAAAGATGTCATCAAGGAATTATATGACTGCAAGAAAAGATGAGCTGATCATGCCACAACAGCAAAAGATGATAGGTACAGAGATATAGTGCTCCACTTCCCTTACAATGTTGCGAAAAAGCAAGGAAGGTCGTTAGCACATTGCTCTTCCCTTCTCCCCGAGGAGACTTTTGGGAGATCATGGGTAGGCATAGATGGGTTGTAATCTCCACCACTGGAGGGAACTTTCAAATTTGTGATATCTAGGATTCATTTGAAACTTGGGAGAGTTTTATGGGAAAAATGTGTCAAATTGCACATGACAACCTTATGTGCAAATTTTTGGAGCACAGCCACCTTATATGTGTGTTAGTTTCCCCTCATATG
The DNA here is from genome assembly GCF_028583685.1 of Petaurus breviceps papuanus. Classification (NCBI taxonomy): domain Eukaryota; kingdom Metazoa; phylum Chordata; class Mammalia; order Diprotodontia; family Petauridae; genus Petaurus; species Petaurus breviceps. Next base: position 89,815,714 of record NW_027187419.1, on the reverse strand, counting down.
TGTTTGGCACTAGCCAATCACTAGTGTACACTTTAGTAAAATGTATCAGTCATGTCCTCCATAGATTTCTTGGTATTAATGTCTCATTGCAGTGAATGACTGGCTCCCAAGGATAGCCTTATTCGTTGATGTAAGGATGACATTTCTTTCTAGGGTCCCTTCCCTAAATTATATGACTTTTCAACAGTTCATTTTAACACGTCTCCTTTTCAGAAAGGTGCTTCCCAAACTACCTAGAGTCATTGACTGTTCTTGTAGTTCTGCCAAGAGTCAGAATGAAAAGTTAACCTGGTCTTCCTGAAGAGATTTTGATTTGATGATTATCAATTCACATTAAAATGTAGCCCATTTTTAACAGAGGCAGATTAATTTATGTTAAGTTGTAAAAGGAAAGAAATTGATGAATTGAATGGCAACATCATTTCCCCCTAGAGATTCAGTTGCATTTTCCTTAATAGCTACCTTCATGGCAAAGATACCTTTAATATTATATGTTATACACTGAAACAAATGGGGGTAAAAGTTCATCAAACAATAATTGTGCTCACATGTATATGGTTCTACTTAGTAGAACTGGTGAAATATGATAAATTTCTAAATGATTCAAAGAATTTGGACTATCCAAGCACAAATACTCAGATGCACTATGCAAATGAAGTGTTACCCTGCTTTAAAAAGATGGAATCTCTATGGGATAAATATAATATTTGAAGAAAAATAAATATTTTTTGGATGTGATATATGAACTCACATTATTAAGAAATGTTACTATGACAGACTGGCTCATTTTTACTATGACTAATAATTCCACGGATTGAGTATTTAATCTTGAGATTTTGTTAAATTTGCAAAATAGATAATTTTTACATTTTTCCTTCCCCAATGCCTTACTGTTCCATCCTCCCTTCATTCTCAATTTTGCTTTCTTATTGAAGGCAAAAATTACATCAGAAGTATATAGCAGCATCTTTGGCACCTCCTAAATAATGGTGAGAGCATCTGAACCGCAAAGCCCCAGCCGAACCATGTCCGCTATTGGCAGCGCCCTTTCTGTGGGCCACCACGCGTGCACCAGCTGCTCCTTTTCGCCGCTGTGACAGTGAGGTAGCCTCTGTGTTTTGCTGCTTTTCATCATCCTGCTGTGCCTGCTCCTGAACTCTCGACAGTAGCTGCCGCTTAATGACAGCAAGGCTGTCGGTGCAATGGCTGTCAGTCGTGTTAAATGATCTATAAATCTATGATCAAACACAGCGGCCTGGAGAAAGTGGGTGTAAAGTTGAAGGTGGCCAAACCATTTAAAAAGATGAGCTGTAGAAAAAAAATGCTGCAACTAGGTCTGAGTATAAACAAGGCCCAACACCATGGTCATCAGATTACAAAGTCTACCTTATTAGAGCCCAAGGATGACCTGAGGCTTTCAAATTCTGCTGTGAGGTGCATTTTTATTGGGTGTCAGAGGAACTTCCTGAAGATTCCCTTTACCCAGCAGCCAATTGCTAGTAATCTTCTTCATCCTGAGAGGGCCAAAAGACTAGAATATCTCTTAGGAGCCCCAGCCTGTCCTTTACTTTAAAATAGTTAATTATTCATAATGATGTATTTCATCTTTATATAATTTCCCTTCTCTCAAAATAACAGTAGTTTTTTTTGTTCCAAGGCGTTATCTAGCTCAGAGTGAATAATGGAAGTGAGTTAGTATATTTTCCTGGCCAATGAAAATGGAAGTATTAAGGGTAATAGAGGAAGGAAGTCCCCAGTTGTTTTTAGTCTATAAAATCAATTGCAGTACTTTGACACTGAAAAGACTTAGAAGCACCTCCAGACTTTGAGGGCCACTTAAATTATTCCTGTTTTCTTTTCTGTTTGGTCTGGCTGGGCTTCATTCCTTCAGAATCAGATTCAGATCTAAAATAAACAGACACACTTCTCCTGGACAGAAAATCCAATTCAGAGCTCTTGTGCTAGAACTGTTTTTTAAACTGGTTAGTCTGGGGGACATGGAGGGAAAGAGGGAGGAGGGGAAAAGTGTGAAGTCCTAACCCAGGGTTGTACCACACAAGCCTCTCTCACTAAAGGCCTATAAGGGAGATCGAGTTGATTAAAGCAGATCTGGGCTAATGAGCAAATAGCAATTAGCTTGCAAGCAAATGTATGAGCTTGAAGGAGTTTACCAGAGTCTAAATGTGATTTGTTTTGTTTTGTTTTGTTTTGAGGAAGGAGAACTGGAGGCTAGACTTTAAACACTGTCAGGGAGAGAAAATGAGGGGCTGGGCAAATGAGGCTCTCCTTGCCTTATTCCATAGTCAGCTGCTGGACACATAAGGCCATTTCCATGAAATTTAAATGAGGTGCTTAAATTGGCTCCCTTGTATAAATTACTCTACTCAGGTATCCTCCTGTTTGACATCCATGCTGATTTTCTATGTGTCCTACCGCTACATGTAGTGTAGCTTATGTAAAATGGCTAAGGATGGAGCAAAGAGAATTTTAGCCTGGCCCAATGAGCAAGTTACACTTATTCTCTTCTCCCTAAGCTTACATTATTTGTAAAATTAGATGCAAAAAATTCCTACATTAATGAAAAATTAAGTTTGAGCTCTTCATCATAGGAAAGGCAGAAATTACAAGGCTCCTATGATAGTTTTCACTTGCTCCAGTGGTTTACAATAGGGTAACTCTTTATACAGGTCATGCGGTCCAGTGCAGGTTCATTTAAGGAAAAGGAAAAAAAAAACATGACCATACAGGTCCAACAATGAGAACAAAAAGTTGGGGACTAAATTTAATTAAAACCCTTGCAAATAAGCATCTAAGTCCTCGTTAACCACAAGTTATCTCTTTCTGGACAGGGTAGAGACTGAACTTGTACTTTCATTGGTATAGAGAATTCTTGGGTGAAGAAATTTCATCAGCTAATGCAGTTTAACACCTTTTTCTTTGTACCTTATAGTCTTATAGTAGTCTAGAGCACAGAGAGATTAAGTAAATTGCCCAGTGTCACTCAGATGGTATGTGGCAGAGGAGACATTTGAATTGAGATCTTACTGACTCCAAAGTTAGCTCTTTACCCTCTCTCATAGCATGTTATTTCCCTGTCTCCCTCCTCCTTTTCTCCCCTTCCCTCTACCTTTTTTCTCCCTCTTCTTGCCTTGCCTTTTTTTCTCCTCCTCCCTTTCTTCCTCTTTCTCCTTTCCTCTTTCTTTCTCCCCTCCCTCTCTTTCCTATTTCCACTTTTTCTCCTCCATTTCCTTCTCCTTCTTTCTTCTATGAGACTTATTTCTCCCAGAAATTTAGGTGTCACAATGGATAGGGTACTGGTCCTGGAGTCTTGGGAACTTCTAAAACACTGTACAAATTTAAGGAAAGAGTCATAGAATACTAAAGCAGGTAAGCATCTTAGAGTAGTCTCTGAGGCAGTGGATGGAGTGTTGAACTTGATTTCAGGAAGAACTAAGTGTAAATCCTGTTTCAGACAATTACTATTTGTGTAGTCCTTGACTTTCTGCCAAATTTTTCTCAACTATAGAATAAGGGGAAACAAAACCAATGCAACAAAAACTAGAAGGAAAGTAGAAAAGTGGGAAAATTTTTGTAACAAGTGTCTCTGACAAAAGGCAGATTTCTTATGTATATAGATAACTGAGTCAAATTTATAAGAATACAAGTTATTTCCCAATTGATAAATGGTTAAAAGACATGAATAATTTTCATAAAAAGAAATTAAAAGTATCTGTAGTCATATGAAAAATGCTCTAAATCACTAAAAATTAGAAAAACACAAATTAAAACAACTCCAAGGTACCATCTCATACCAATTCTATGGGCTAATATGACAAAAAAAAGGAAAATGATAAATATTGGAGTGCATGTGACAATACTGGTACACTGAGGCAATGTTGGTGTAGTTGTGAACTGATCCATCCATTCTAGAATGCAATTTGGAATTATTCTTAAAGGATTATAAAATTGTGCATACCCTTTAATCTAGCAATACCACTTCTGCATCTGTATCCCAGTGATAAAAAAGAAGGGGCAGGGGGGGGAGATGTCCTAATTGTACAAAAATACCTGTAGCAGCTTTTGTTGTGGTGGCTAAGAACTGGGAATTGAGGGGATACTCAACAATTTGGGAATAGCTGAACAAGTTTAGTGTATGATTATGATGGAATATTATTGTGCTATCAGAAATGACAAGGATGATTTCAGAAAAACCTGTAAAGGCTTTCATGAACTGATGAAAAATGAAGTGAGCAGGCAAAGGAGAATGTTATGCACAGTAACAGCAATATTCTATGTCGAAGAACTGTGAATAACTTAACTATTCTCTGCAATACAGTGATCCAAGGTAATCCCAAAGACTCATGATTAAACATGCTATCTACCTCCAGAGAACTGATATTGTCTGAATAGAGCCTGAAACATATGTTCTCTTTCTTTTCCTTTTTCTCTTTTTCTTTCACCCTTCCTTCTTTCTCTTTATTTTTCTTTTTTGCTTTTCATACAGGCAATTGAGGTTGTGACTTGCCTGAGGTCACATGGCTAGTAAGTGTTGAGTGTCAGAAGCCGGATTTGAACTCATGTTCTCCTGACTCCAAGGCCGGTGCTCTATTCACTATGCTACCTAGCCACCCTTTTCTTTCTCCCCTTCCTTCCTTCCTTCCTTCCTTCCTTCCTTCCTTCCTTCCTTCCTTCCTTCCTTCCTTCCTTCCTTCCTTCCTTCCTTCCTTTTCTCTCTCTCTCTCCTCCCCTCCCCTCTCTCCCTCTCCAAATCTCCTTTTACAAAATGACTAATGGAAATATTTTACATAATTGCACATGTATAGCATATACTAAATTGCTTTTCATCTCAGGGAGGACAGGGAGGGTGGGATGGATGAAATTTGTAATTCAAAACTTTAAAAAAATGTAAAAGAAAATTGTTTTGACATGTAATTGGGAGGAAATAAAATATTATTTAAAAATGAAGGGGCAGCTAGGTTGCACAGTGAATAGATCACCAGCCCTTGAGTCAGGAGGACCTGAGTTCAAATCTGTCCTCAGACACTTAACACACACACACAAACCTAGTTCTGTGACCTTGGGTAAGTCACTTAACCCCAATTGCCTGACCTTCCCCCTACAAAAAAAAACTAAATAAATAAAAATTAAAATTAAGAAAAAATAAAGGGGGTGAAATTGATGATGTCAGAGATCTTTTCCAACTTAAAATCTATGATCTTAAGATCTTATAAAAATAATCCATTGTCTTATAACTAAAGAAACTATGGCCCCAGGAAGTTAAGTGATTTGTCTAAGACTTCATTGTTTTTCAGTCAGGAGTTTAACTGGTATCTACTATACCACAATTCACCTAATTATTGAGGAATTTACTGAATAATCTTAATGAAACAGTTTTTTGTTAATTTATACAGAATTACAATGAATATATAAACTTTTTTAGGAAACCTATTTTTGCTTTGCTCTAATGGAGCTGTGATTTTGCTAGCATAGGTACTCCCCTTCACACACATTCTCAAATATGCCAATCCACACACCCATTCTCATCCTGTGTGATTGTTTTTCATCTTTTCTCATCAACGTTCCACAGAACATATGGTCAATATGATGGCTGTTAGCAGCCTACCTATGATTCTTTTACTATCTCAGATGTACCAAGGTACTACTTGGGGGTGATATTGTGTTTTTTCTCATTCATGCCATCTGAACAGCTCAACTCCTTTTCTTCTTATAAGTATACTTGATGTCTTTTCTACACTTCTTATGTGTAAAGTGTCATTGACAACATTAAGTCCACTTAGAGTAAAACTACAACAAATATTTCCATTGCCCTATTGATTACTTTGCATTTTAATTCTTCTAAGGTCATGGAATTCTATGTTTTTCAGCTACATACTATCATTGGGATAAGGTTGATATTTTAAAAGTAGGGTTTTATAGTTGAAGAAAACATGGTATTATCAAAAATTTAATTTCCCAAATTAAATCCAATTGAATCTTCTTCTTAATTCTAAGTTCAGTAAAATGTCCAACAGAAGGACCTAAGCATATTGATGAATGACTTAAACAAGCCTGTACTATTGAGTGTTGCAATATGTTCAATATGTTTTCATCCACTTTGTAGATAACTAGACCAATCTCCTTCACACTTTTGGATCTTTTTTTGTAGGTTTTAAATAAGGGTACTGGATTTTATACAATATATATGTCACTTCTAAATAGGACTTTTCAAGATTTTTATTGTCAACAGGAAATTCTTCTTTGATTTAAGTTTTATGAAGGATTTTAACCATTAGAGTTATTGTTGTTGTTAAACATTAAAGTAGCTTTTTGTAAATATGTGTGTATGCACACATATACATAAATATATACATATACATGTATGCACACATATATATACATACACAAGTCAGATGTCATGTATGTATATTATTCAAAATCTGGTTCTCAACTACTTTTCCCATTTATTTAATAGTTTTCCCTTTCATATGTTCCAGCCAAAATGGTTCCTGGATGTTCCCCAAACTCAGCATTTCATCTCTTTTCTTCAAGCTTTTCGCACAGGTTACAAACAAATATTTGTACTTCTGAATTGCTTAACAGCTCACTGGATGTCAACACTCTCCAGATCATTAACAAAGGTATCTCAATAGTTACATCTCTCAAATTGGGTAGCCTGGAAAATTTAGATGTATTCTTTTTCTTTTATTGCAGGGAGGAAGGAAGGGCAATTGGGTAAAATGGCTTGCCCAAGGTCACATGGCTAGTAAGTGTTAAGTATATGAGGGTGGATTTGAACTCAGGTCCTCCTGACCCCAGGGCTGGTGTTCTATTCACTGTGACACCTATCCACCCCAGATATATTATTTGAATTAAAGTTGTCTTCACTTTTCTAGAGTAACTTTTATAGATCATGAAAGCACTAAAAAGCATTCTAATGGTTTGAAAGAGTTAATGACCCTCCTAAATTGTCCAACCTATGTCCAGAAAATAATCTACATACTTAAAGACCTGGTAGACTACATGTCTGACTGGTTTAGGAGTTTGGTAACTGCAGATCCTAAATTTTGGGTTATATTAACAATTACAAGTAAGGGTGAGCACCTGATGAAAACAAAAGCAAAGTTGAAATAAACGGTACTTCTAGGAATCAACATGATGGAGTAAGCAGTAAATTGCTGTACTTCTCCCATATTCACTTCCAAACAATCATAAAAAGTGCCCAGAACAAATTCTGGAATAGCATAGCCATTGGAAAGATAAGGTGGAGTGGTCTTTTACCCAGGGAGACTTGGAAGATCAACAAGGAAGGTCCATCTCATTCAGGATAGGAAGTGTCAGAGCAAGCCAACAGCAAGTTCCACCTCAGCAAATCAGTAGGAGATCCTGAGCTTCAGTGTGGTAGAGAAGACAAATTCCAACACCAGGATCCTCCACATTCCTTGGCATAGTCAGAGGGAGAAGGCAGACTCCAGCTCTGAGAACTACCATGTGCTTCACTGTAGTTCTGGGGAAAGACAAAAAACCCTACCTGACTCCAGCACATACCAGACACCACCACTAGGACCCCAGGTTAGCACAAAGTAAGCTGCCAGACCCCTACAGCCTTCAGCAGCACCAGTCACCCCCACCCTACCCCTTCAAAAGAGCACCAGACACAAGGGACCCCTGTGGGCCTCAGGGTAATATCAGCATAGCACCAGGTAAACAGAGCCTATAGCAACTAGTACAGGAAGCCTGAAACAACCCCTTCCAAGCTGGAAGCAGAGATCAAATTTAAAAGAAAGGAAAAAGAAAAAAAAAAGAGCAAACAACAACAGCAAAAATCTGACAGTAGAAAGTTATGACAGTGACAGATAATATCAAGATACAAACTCCAAAGAGGACTACAATGTTAAAACTCCTATGGACAAAACCCTGAGGTAAATAAGGAAGTTGTCTCCAGCACAGAACTATCTCATGGAAGAGCTCAAAAAGGAACATAAAAATTCTATAAGAGAGGTAGAAGAAAAATTGTGAAAAGAAATGAGAATGATACAAGAGAGTTATGAAAAAAAACCTCAACAGCTTGAAAAACTGCTTAGAAAGTAGAATTGGCAAAATGGAAAAGGAGATACAAAATATTATCAAGGACAGCAACTCCTTAAAGAGTACAATTGGACAAATAGAAAGGAAAGTACAAAAGTTAACTGAGGAAAACAGCATCTTAAAAATTAAAACTGGGCAATTGGATGCTACTAACTCTATGAGACATCAAGAGAATCAAATAAATTCAAAAGTAAGAAAAAATGGAAGAAAATGTAAAATACCTCATGGGAAAAACAATTGACCTGCAAAATAAATCCAGGAGAGCCAATATCAGAATCATTGGATTACATGAAAGCCATAATTAAAAGGAGGACCTGGACAGCATCTTTCAAGAAATTATCAAGGAAAACTGCCCTGATATCCTGGAATCAGAGGGGGAAAGAGGCATTGAGAAAATCCACTGATCACATCAGGAAAGAAACACAAAATAAAAACCAAAATACCAAGGAACATTATAGCCAAATTTCAAAACTATCAGATCAAGGAAAAAATACTGTAAGAGGTCAGAAAAAATTCAAGTATCAGGAAGTCACAATAAGGATCACACAGGACCTGATAGCTGTAATATTAAAGGATCAGACATCATAGAACATCATATTTCAGAAGTCAAAGGAGCTAGAACTACAACCTGGCAAAATTAAGCATAATACATCAAGTGAAAAAATGGTCATTCAACAAAATTGAAGGATTTCAAGCCTTTACAAGGAGAAGACCAGAACTACAAATTTGACCTCCAATAAATATCAAGACCCAAAAGAAACATAAACAGGTAAAAAGGAAAACATAAAGATTCAATAGAGGCAAACTGCTTTCATTCCTACACAGGAAGATCACACTTGTAACATAAAAAGTATATCACTAATAGTACCAAAAGAAGAAAGATACATAGACAGAGGGTATGGGTATGGTTATAAAGTGAATTTGAGGGAATGACATGAAAAATAAGGAATGACAAAGAGAAGTATGATGAGTGAAGAAGGAAGGGAGAGGTAGAATGGGGAAAATTATCTCCCATCAAGAGGCAAGAAAGATCACTTATAATGGAAGAGAAGATAGGAGCGTGGCTATGGGCATTGTTGAACCAATATTCAATCAGTATTGACTCAAAGAGGGAGTAATAATAATAATATACACAGTCAGTTCAATACATAAATCTGTCTTACCCAACAAGGAAGTAAGAGGGGAAAATATTAAGTAATGCGGTCGAGGGGTACTGACAGAAGAGAGGGCAGATCGGGGAGGTGGTAGATAGAAGCAAAACACTCAAACACTGGCGAGGTGGGAAAATGTGAAAGGAGAAAGAGGACAAAAAGGAGGAAGAAGAGGATAGAGAGAAATATGTAGCTAGTAATCATAACTGAATGAGAATGGGATGAAATCTCCCATAAATGGAAGCAGATAGAGTGGATCAAAAACAAGAATCCTACAAAATATGTTATTTATAAGAAATACACTTGAAGCAGAGAGACATACACAGAATAAAGGTAAAGGACTGGAGCAGAATCTATTATACTTCAGTTGAAGTAAAAAAATAAAAGAAAACAGGGGTAGCAATCCTAATCTCAGACAAAGTAAAATAAAAAAAATAGACCTAATTAAAAGTGATAAGGAAGGAGACTACATCTTGCTAAATTGTACCATAGACAATGAAGCAATGAAATTAGTAAAGCAAGGAATAGTCTACCTGTCAGATCTGTGGGGAGGGGAATAACTCATGACCAAACAAGAGGTAGAAAGGATTACAAAATGTAGAATAGATAATTTTGACCATATTAAATTAAAAAAGCTTTTATATAAACAAAACCAATGCTGCCAAGATTAGAAGGAAAGCAAAAAGATGGGGAAAAAATCTTTACAGAAAGTATCTCTAATAAAGGCATCATTTCTCAAATATATTGAGAACTGAGTCAAATTTGTAAGAATACAAGCCATTCCCCATTTGATAAATGGTTAAAGGATGTGGACAGGCAGTTTACAGAAGAAGAAATCAAAGCTATCTACAAGCATATGAAGAAGTGCTCTAAAATCACTTTTGATTAGAGAAATGTAAATTAAAACAACTTTGAAATACCACCTCACACCAATCAGATTGGCTAACATGACAAAAAAAAAAAAAAAGGAAAATGAAAATGTTGGAGAAGATGTGGGAAAATTGGGATACTAATGCACTGTTGGTGTTGAGAACTGATGCAGCAATTCTGGAGAGCAATTTGAAATTATGCCCAAAGGGCAACCAAATTGTGCATACACTTTGGTCCAGCAATCACACTACTAGGTCTATAACTTGATGAGATCATAAAACAGGGAAAAGGATGTACATGAATGTTTTATAGCAAAAATATTTTATACCAGCCCTATTTGTGGTGGCAAAATATTGGAAATTGAAGGGATGCTCATCAATTGGGGAATGGCTAAACAAGCTGTGATATATAAATGTAATGGAGTACTATTGTGCAATAAGAAGCAATGAACAGGCAAATTTCACAAAAACCTGGAAAGACTTGTACAGGCCGAAGCAAAATGAAATGAATAGAACCAAGAAAACATTGTATATAATATCAGCAATATTGTGTAATGATCGCCTTTCAATAACTTAGCTTTTCTCAGCAACACAATGATCCAAGACAAGTACAAAGGATTCACAAAGGAAAATACTGTCCATATTCAGATCAAGGACTGATGGACTCTGAATGCAGATCAAAGCAGTTTTTTTCACTTTATTCTTTCTTGTTTTTTTTTTTCCTTTTGATATGTTTCTTCTTTTACAACTGTGATAAATATGGAAATGTTTTCCATGATAGTATATGTATAAACCATATCAATCTGCCTACCATTTTCAGAAGTAGGAAAAGGAGGGAGGGAGGGAAGGAGAAAATTTTGGAACTCAAAGCTTATAATAGTGAAGAATAACATTTTTTGCTATTTAATTGGGGGGAAAATAAAACACTATTTAAAATAAAAAATAAACTTGAAAGAAAAGTTTCTCGAATATTAAACTTGTTTTAAAGTTAACAATATTCCCACAATTTTGCCCACATTGATATTAGTCAGTTTCTTATTTCAGAGAAGAATATGAACTTTCATTCACAAATTGGTTTTTGGTTTTCGAATAAGAGAACAAGAATGCCTTGTCAGGACACATTTATGAAACTTGTTGCAAGAACAGGCTTTTACAGTAAAAGGAACTTTTCCTGAATGTTACTTTATTTCCATTCACCTACATAATATACACAATTATTAATTAGTTAAAGGTATTTAGGGGCCTTGTGGAGAGTGGCAAGGTGAGACTTGATCTAAATTTGTGATTTTATTGATGTAGAGAATTCCTAGTGAGGAAATCCTTTGATACAGACCAGAAACTTATCTGTAACTAAAAATGTCTATAACATATATCTCTAAGAAATACTTTTTGAGACTACCATGGGGCTCAGAGAGGCTAGAAAATTTGCCCTGGTCACACAGTTAGATAATTTGGTAATCAAGTGGATATATCTATATTTGGAAGTATCTCTATGATCCCCTTTCTTAACACAGCTGCTATTAGAATTATTTTTAAAGTAAAGAATTAATACTGTTATTTAATCTGGGAGAACAAATTTGGAGTGTACTGATGGAAATTGATCAAACTGGGAAATAATAGCAAATATTAGTTGTAATTATCCTACATTCTTTTCAGATTTATCTGCTGTGATCAATATTCTTTTCCATATGTTGTCTATATGTTTTCATATCTTCATCAAAAAATGTTGACTTACATGCTCTTGGTAATGTACTGAATGCTGTGAAAAGGAAATTATCCCATACAAAAAGAAATATACCACATAATTGTTGTCTTTTAGAAACTTTGCATCCCAAGTTAAATGACAATTTGTAGATCTTCTCAAACACTACAATAGTATTACTCTCCTCCATCATACCTTAACTAGTAGTTTGATAATTTTTGCCCTTCTGAAGGTAAGATGCATGCATGCATGGCTTGAAAATGGGAATCTTTTGGGAAAAATATCTTTCCTATTTATTGACATCTAACAATGCAGTTAGGCAATGGTGATCTAGGAGGTACAATGCATAGAGTGTACAGCCTGAAGTTAGGAAGACTCATCTTCCTGTGTTCAAACCTGGGCTCAGATACTTACTAGCTGTGTGACCCTGGGCAAGTCACTTAATTCTGTTGGCCTCAGTTCCTCATCTGTAAAATGAGCTGGAGAAGCAAATGGCAAACTATTCTAGTATCTTTCCCAAGAATACACCAAATGGGGTTATGAAGAGTCAGAAATGCTGAAAGGACTCAACAACAACGTGATGTATCCCACTCCTACTCTCTAAACAGCCTTAGAATGTAAGGCCTTTGAAGACAAACAATGCCATTGTTTGACTCTTTATTTATCCAGTATATAGCACTATGCCTTGACCAGAGTTGGTAGTTAAAAGATGTTTGTTGAATCAAGTAATTATTGCACAATATACAAAACAAAATAAATGGGTCTTTCCTCCTTCTAGTAAGTTATTTTGATTCCAGTTCAAGATGACAGAAGAAATTATTGACCTTAAGCTAAGTGGCAAATGCAGAGGCATTCACACTATTGCACCTGGTCTTAACTGTTTATAAAGTAAGTCAAATCAGGCAGTAGTATTTATTAAGGCTTACTATATGAGAGGTACTGTAAATAGCACTGAGAAGATAAAGAAAAACAAAAGATAATTTCTTCTCTCATGTTCACAGTCAAGATGGGGAGTCAATATGTAAATATGCATTACAAATATGTAAAAAGTTATGTACAAATGAGATATATTGGATAAATTGGAGATTATTAATAAAGGGAAGGCACTAGAATTAAAAGGGATGAGAAAAGGCTTCCTGTAAAAGATGGGGTTTAGCTGGGACTTTGAGAAAGTTGGAGAAGCCAGGGGGAGTAGATGAGGAAGGAGAATCCATCAGGCTTGAGGGATAGCCAGTGAAAATGCCAACATTTTGGCAATAGAGTGTCTGAAGTAAGGAACATCAAGGAAGAGGGGAAGAGAATAAACAGTTGTATGCTATGTGCCAGATAGTGTGTTAAGCTGTAGACATTTCATTTGATCCTCACAACAACTCTATAAGGTGGGTGCTGAACAAGAATACTAATGTTTCTTGGTCTCAGAGTATGTGGGGGAGGGGAGATGTAAGGTTTAAGAGGGCTAGACAGGGTGGGGAGCAGATTATGAAGAATAACCTAGAACCAAAGAGAAGATTTTATATTTGATCTTAGAGGTGATAATGAACCATTGTAGTTTGTTAAATAAGGAGGTGACATGGTCAGACATGTACATTAGGAAGATTAATTTGATAGCCAAGTGGAGAATGGACAGGAATAAGGAGAAATTTGAGGCAGGAAGACAAGGAGTGATGATTGCTAATTGTCCAGGCCTAAGGTAATGAGGATGTACACCAGGGTGGTGACAGTTTCAAAAGAGAGAGGGAACAAATATGAGGGATGTTATGAAGGTAAAATTGACAGGCATTAGCAATAGATTAGGTATGCTGCGTGCAGGGGAGGAAGTGAAAGAGAATGAGGTGTTAAGGATGATACACCCAGGCTTAGAGACTCAGTGCTGGAAGGATGACAGAACCCTTAATAGTAATAGGGAAGTTAAGACAATGTCAGCGTTTGGAATAAAGATAATGAGGTCAATTTTGGACATGTTGAGTTTGGGATTTCTAAGAGGTATATAGTTTAAAAGCCCAATAAGCAGTTGATGATGTACATCTGGAGGTTGGGGTTAGACAAGGGGATCACAAAATGATCAATACAGGGATGATGTGTGTGTGTGTGTGTAGTATGGGAGGGAGGTGTAAGGGGGTGTGGGTATGTATAGTATATGAAGTGAATAGCATAGAGTGAGAAGAAAGCCCAGAATAGAGCTTTGGGGGATTCTCATCATTAGCTGTCACATCTTGCATGAAGATCTAGCAAAAGTTCCATCAATCAAATAAAAATTTGTTAATTGCCTTCTATGTACCAGACACTCTGCTAAGCACTTTCGATATTGAAAGAGGCAAAAGACAGTCTCTGCACTTAAGGAGCTACAAACTTACATGGGAGAGAAGATGAAAATAAATATATATAAGACAAGCTATATGAAGGGCAAATAGTAAATAATTAACAGAGAGAAAACACTGAAATTAAGAAGGATTGAGAAAGTTTCTTGTCGAAGATTGGGTTTTAATTTAGACTTTAAAAAACCAAGAAAGTTGGTAGGTGGAGGTAAGGAAGGATAGTGTTCCAGGCATTGGGGGCAGCCAAAGAAAATACCTGGAGCCAAGAGATGAAATGTCATGTTTGTGGGGTAGCCAGGATCTAGTGTCACCACATTGAAGAGTATGTGTTCAGGAATAAGATGTAAGAAGACTGGAAAGGTGGGAGAGGTTTGGGATATGAAGGGTTTTGAATGCCAAATAGAAAATTTTATATTCAATCCTAGAGGCAATAGGGAGCCATTGGAATTTATTGAGTGTTTGTGGGGATGAGGGTGGGGAGAACGTCTATGACATAGTTAGACCTGTACTATGGAAAAATTACACTGTTGGCTAAATGCTGTATGGATTGGAGTGGGGAGAGACTTGGTTCTGGTAGACCCATCAGTAGGCTATTATAATAATACAGGTATGAGGTGATGAGGGCCTACACTAGAGTAGTGGCAAGGAGAGAAAAGGACATACTCAAAAGATGTTGCAAAGGTGAAGTAAGCTTGCCTTGACAACAGCTTGAATATGTTGGGTGAAAGAGAATGAGAATCTAGAATGACTTGTCAATTGTGGGCCTGCAGAACTGGGAGGATAGTGTTGCCCTTTATTGTAATAGAGAAAGTAGGAGATGAGAATGGTTTAGGGGAAAAGAAAATGAGTTCTGTTTTGGGATTATTGATTTTAAGTTGTCTACTGTACATCCAACCCAAAATGTCTGAAAGACAATTGGAGATGCAAAATTAAGGGTCATCTGAAAGATTGGGGAGGAAAGGTAGATGTGAGAATCATCAGTGTAAAGATGGTAATTAAATTAATGGAGGATGATGAGATCACCAAGTGAAGTAGTATAGAGGGAGAAGAGAAGCAGGTCCAGGACAGAACCCGCAGGTACACCTACAGTTAGAGGGCATGATGGGGAGAAGTATCCAACAAAGGAGACAGAGAAGGAATGGTCAAATAGGTAGAAGAAAAACAAACAAAATAAAACAGGAGACAGCTTTTCCCAAAACCTAGAGAGGAAACAATATCAAGAAGTAATCAACAGTGTTAATGGCTACAGACAGGTCAAGGAGAATGAAAATTAAGAAGATGCCATTGGATTTGGCACCTAAGTGATCGCAGGTAACTTTGGAGAGATCAGTGTTGGTGGAATGATAAGATCAGAAGCAGGATATTCTTTTGTATTTATTTCCAATTACTACTAAAAATTTCTAACATTTGTTGTTTAAAATTTCAAGTCCCTAATTCTCTTCACTCCTTCCTCCTCTCCCCATTCCTTAAGTAGGCAATTTTATATAGGGTATACATGCTTAGCCATGTAAAATTGTTCTATTTTAGTCATGTTGTGAAAGAAAATACAGGACAAAAAAATGAAAAAAATATTTTTAAATACAGTGTGCTTTGATCTGGACTCAAACTCCATCAGTTCTTTGGAGGCAGATAGCATTTTTCTTCATAAGTCCTTCAGAATTGTCTTGGATCTTTGTATTTCTGCGAATAGTTAAGTCATTCACAGCTGATCATTGTATAATATTGCTGTTACTGTATGTATTGTTCTGGATCTGTTCACTTCACTTTGCATTAATTCATGCATGTCTTTCCAGATTTTTCTGAGAACATCATGCTCATCATTTCTCATATCACAGTAGTATTCCATCACAACCATATACCATAACTTGTTCATTCATTTCTCAATTGATGGGCATCTCCTCAATTTCCTGCAATTGCCACCACTAAAAGAGCAGGTAAAAATATTTTTGTACCTACAGATCCCTTTCCTTTAAAAAAAACTCTTTGAGATACATACTTAGTATTCTTAGGTCAAAAGATATGCACAATTTATAGCCTTGTATGCATAGTTCCAAATTGCTCTCTAGAATGATTGAATCAGTTCACAACCCCACCAACAGAAAATTAGTGTCCCAATTATTTTATATCCCCTCAAACATTTGTCATTTTCCTTTTATGCCATATTAGCCAATCTAATAGGTTTGGGGTAGTACCTCAGTGTTGTTTTAATTAGTATTTCGCTAATTTGTAGTGATTTAGAGCATTTTAAAATGTGATTATAGATAGTGTATATTTCTTTGTCTGAAAACTCTCTGTTCATAGCCTTTGAATATTTATCAATGGGAAATTGCTTATATTCCTATAAATTTGACATATATATATATATATATGTTTGAGAAATAAGACCTTTACAAGCAACCACTTGCTATACTATTTCTGAGAGTGTTTATTTTGGGATCTCTTTCAGATCAATTTCTATTTTACCCTCTGGTTCTAGGTTATCAGGACAAATTTCTTTGATAATTTCTTGAAATATGATGTCTACGCTCTTTATTTGATCATGGCTTTAAGGTTGTCCAATAAATGGTAAATTCTCTCTCTTCAATCTCTTTTCCAGTCCGGTTGTTTATCCATCCAATGACATATTTAGTATTTTCTTCTATTTTTTCATTTTTTTAAAATTGTCTCTTGTCATTAACTTCCACTCATCCAATTCTAATTTTCAAGGTATGATTTTTTCAGCAAGTTTTTTTTAACCTCTTTTTCCATTTGGCCAATTCTACTTTTTAAAGAGTTATTCTCTTTAGTGAATTTTGGTCCTTTTTTCATTTTTTTGCTTCCTTTACCAAGGTGTTGACTCTTTTTTTTTCATAATTCTCTTGCATCCTTATCATTTCTTTTGCCACTTTGTCTTTTACTTCTCTTCTTTGATTTTTAAAATGTTTTTGAACTTTTCCAGGAATTCTTGTTGGGATCTGAAACCAATTTATATTTTTTCTTTGAGGATTTACATGAAGCTGTTTTGACATTATTGTTCCCTTCTGAGTTTGTATTTTGATCTTCCTTATCACCATAGTACTTTCTATGGTCAGGGTCTTTTGTTGTGGTGGTGGTGTTTGCTCATTTTCCCAACCTATTTCTTGAATGTGAACTTTATGTTAATGTTGGGCTCCTCTCCCAGGATGGAGGGGGCACTATCCCATCCTTCAGGTTATTTGTGATGGTCTTTTCAGAGCTAGTTCAGGGTGTGTGTAAGTTTTTGGTTCTTCCAAGGGGGTATGATCTGAGGAGAGGTGACATGGCTGCTCTTCTGCCCTGTGCTCTAGTCTGTGAGTGACTGAAAACATTGTTTTACATCATGAATCTGTGACTAGGGTCCCACCCTCTGCTATGGCCAGGAGCTCTTGTGTGCTAGTGTTCCTCCTCACACTGGGCAATGCAACAGAGCCCTGCAAGCAATGCCAGAAAAGTGTGTATCTGTAACTTGATAAGTTGTCTGACCCTTTTAGTGTCTGTGGTCTGAGAGCTCCTGAAACCACTGCTACTATTGATGCACTTGCTGCCAAGACATGCTGTGGCTTTCAGGTGTGTCACCTGTGCTGGACTGTGCTCTCCTCTCCCACCAGTGAAATAGACCTTTCCTGTCAACTTTATAAGTTGTCTCAAGTTAGAAAATTGCTTCACTCTGTCCTTTTATTGGCTCTCCTGTTCCGGAATTCACTTGGAGGTGCTGTTTTAAAATTGTTCTGAGGGAAATTTGGGAGAACTCAGGTGAGTCCTTACCTTTATTCTGTCATCTTGGTCCCGCCTAGAAACAGGATTGAAAAAGTTAAGAAGGGAGTGGGAAAAGAGAAGAAGAATGAGAAAGAGAGGTCAGAGAGGCAGGAGGAGAACCAGGATCGAGTGGTATACTATAGACATAGATGGAAAGGGGAATGAAGAAGAGAGTGATTAATAGTGTTAAAAACTGTAGAAAGGTAAAGAACTGAGCAAAGGTCATTAAATTTGGCTCTTGGGAAATCATTTATGTCTTTCTTGAGAGTAGTTTTAAATTAATGATAAAATCCAGAGCTTATCGGGAGTTAAAAAGAGAGTAAGAAGGGAAAAAAAAACAAAGCAACTAGAGACATCAGTTATAAATATTCTTCTCAGGGGTGGCTAGGTGGTGCAGTGAGTAGAGCACTGGCCCTAGAGTCAGGAGAACCTGAGTTCAAATATGACCACAGACACTTAACACTAGCTGTGTGACCTTGGGCAAGTCACTTAATCCCAATTGCCCTGCCCTCCCTCCTCCAAAAGTATATATATTTTTTAAATTATAAATAGTCTTCCCAAGGAATGTATCCATGAAAAGAAGAAGAGATAGGGCCTAAAGTGTAATTGGGATGTACAAATTGATTGAAGGGGTTTTGAAAATAAGGGTGATTAGTAAATTTATAGGTTTTCGGGAAGCAGCCAGGAGACAAGGAGTGATTTGAAAATAAGCCAGAAAGATGGAAATCTTCTAGAGAAGAAAAAGATGAATGGGATCACTTGTACATGGAGAGGGGTTGACCTTGGCAAAGAGAAGTAACATCTCATCATGTGAGATAGGGATGAAGGAGGAGACAGTGGCAGAGGTCTTATAGGTGATGAGATAAGTGAGAGGGTAGAAGAGGTAGCTTAAAGCGAACGGTTTCATTTATTTTTCGGAAAAATAGGAGACAAAGTTCTTAGTTGGATGATGAGGGGGAAGGAGAGTCCTGGGAGGTTTGACTAAGAAGGAAAAATATTGGAAAAGCTGCTGTGGCTGGGATAGTGAGTTAATAAGGTAGGTTCCTGGAAGAGAAGAGCATGGTATTTGATGGAATGGTCTTTTTCCTCTTCCAGCAGAAGACAGGCAATAAAGCAGGAGATCTGGTATGATGGGATGACATTTTTCCCCCAAAGGCAGGATATTATTCTATTTTTATTCCATTTCATGGCAGAGGAAATAAGCTAGAGTGGGGCAGAAATATATTCTAGAAAAAAAACATAATATACTTAAATTTATTACCCCATGAAAATAGTCCAATTGTAAAATGTACCATAGTTCATTCAGGCAGTATGTAAGAATTCTAATTTATTTGCTTGTTTTACCCAAAACTTTTTATGCCCTACAACACATCTAACAGACACCCAGGGAGTCACTGTACATATATCTAATCATTTAAGAAGTCAACAGTATTGATTTTTTTTACCTTAAACAGATCACAAGCATGCTCAATTACAAGTCATTTTTAATCTCTTCTTAGGGACAATAAATGAATTTACTGAATAATTTTTTGAAAACATATGCCAAACCTATGACAATAACAACAGCAATCCTCAAGATAATTTGATAGCAAAACCTTACTATATTTGATTCTTTAATAGGATTCTTTTCTCTTTCTCTCTTTTTTTTTATAAAGGGAATACTGTCATTTCTTGCCTTGTCCTTTCAGCACGTACCACATTGTTGGAGGTCAATAAATACGGAGAAATGTTTTTCAAAAGATTCCTATTTTCAGGCCATCCAGCCATGAATGCCTCCTTCAGAAGTTCCAGCCATCTGGTGCAAGCTGGAGATTCACGAGAGCCCTGGGAGAGAACTGTCCAACGATTGCAAGGATATCTGAGGATAAAGGCCCTGAATGCTATGCTAAGAAGTCCTGATAATCAAAGGGAGAAAAAAGAGCCCAGCTTGATTTTAATGAAATCCTTGTAAAAAGAAGGAAGGGCAGAGCACACGGAAAACATCAGTGAATTGGGAAAGCAGGTTGGGGGAGGAGGGAGTCTCTTGCCATCAGGTGAGACCTCCAGTCTATTCTGATGATTAGTTAGCACTAGATCATAATTAGATGGTTTAATTGAAATATGTTGATGGACAGCTCATACTCTGAGAAGCTAAGTCCCTTCTAAACTCCTTCACCCTTCCCAACATCCACCACCTTAAAATGTATCTTGTGGTGAAAAAAATCCCCAATAGCATTCTTGGGTGGAAGGCCAAAAGGTCAATTGGGCACAGAGACTATAGTTGCTTTCCTGTCATTCCCAAAGCTTCCAAGACTGCTCTCCCTTCTCTGCCTGTTTTGTGGCTAAGTATGAGGTTTCTGCCTCCAGGGTTGCTAATCTGACAGTTTTCATGAGTATTAGGGTTGAAGGAAAATAATCCTTTTTTAATGTTTAGTGTTTCTAACTAAATTGTGGGAAAGAGCCTTTATTATCAATTACTAGGTATTAAAGAGTTACCAATTGTTAGGGGCTTTACCAACAAGGTCATTTTTTAAAGAGTCATTTTAGCTAGCCAGAGACCCTGCCACTGTAAACACTGCTAAAAAACACCACTTCAATGGAATTCTCAGGAAATTAATGTCTTTGTTATCTATATTTATATTTAAAGAAGGAGCAGTGAGAATGTTTCATCCTTGAACTGAGAAAACTGCCTTTGAGCTCTTCAGTGAGAGATAGAAGAAATTTAGTTTTCAGTAGCATTCTTTAACAATGTGGATTGCTATGTATTGATTTCTTGCCCATATTTGTTCAATATTCTTTTTAGGAAACTTTACTATCTAGAAAATAATGTCAGGCAGAACATGGGGTAAAATGAATTTTGATTTGATTTCAAACACTCATATTTGTCAAGGTATTTATGCATTTTGTGTGTGCTTCTGTGGAAATTCTTTTAATGTCCAATTATTTGTTTTTCTCCTTGAAATGTGACCAATTCACAACCTTAGAGGAGAGAGCCCTTTATTTAGCATCAGATGAAGCTTGGCCCATTCTGGGTAAAGGAACTCATCATGTGGATATACTTAGTCACCCAGATACCCAAGTACAGTCTCTGTGCTCCATTGAATGGTAAGTGGCAATACTAATAGGATATTGAGATGCCACTTTAAAGTCTGTATAATGATCTCCATACATTACCTCTTTTATGCATTACCATATGGAGGTAGAACTACCAGCATTTTAAAATCAGTTTTACAGATATGGAAATTGAGGTTCAGAGATATTGAATGAGTCAAAACACACTTATTAAATGCCTACTATGTGCCAGGCACATACAACGGTGGATAAAATAAGAGGTTAAAAATAAGTTCTTACCTTCAAGGAGCTCACAATCTCTTGGGGAAAAATAAATAAGCAAACACATATATGCAAACAAGCTATGTGCATGGTAAACAAGAAGTACTGAAGAAAGGAAAGGGAATAGATTTAAGAAGGGTTAAGAAAAGCCTCTGTAGAAGATGGCATTTAGTTGGGAATTAAAGACAGCTAGGGAAGTCAGTGGATAGGACTGAGGAGGGAGAACATTCCAGGCAAGTGGGACAATCAGAGAATATGTCTGGAGAGGAAAGATAGAATGTATTGCTTATGGAACAGCAAAGTGGCCTGTATCACCAGATTAAAGAGTATGTGTTAGAGAATAAAATATAAAAAATTGGAAAGGTAGCAGTGGGCTAGAAAATAAAAGTTTTTGAATGCCAAACAGAGGATTTTCAATTTGATACTGTAGGTAATAGAGAATGATAAAATTCTAGAGGTTATTAAATAGAGGCAATGTATGCATGGGAGATGACGTGGTCAGACCTGTGCTAAGGAAAATCACTTTGGTAACTGAATGGAGGATGGCTTCAAGTGATTTGTCATATATCTAGGAAGTATGAGAGGTGAGATCTGGAACTAAATCTGTCTGACTCTAAGTACTTCAGGAGTTAGGTGCACAGATAGAAAATGCAAGTCCACTTTGCCTTACTTTTTTATGTATATGGCTCTTAACCAACCACCTTCTGAAGTACTAGAAGTAGCCAAGTAGCTAGAAGCTGCAGGTAAGAAATGGACAGATTGTACACTGGCCACCATTTGATCATTGTACCAAAGTTATTCTGACACAAGGTCAATATTATTTCTACTCTTTTCTCCAACACTAGCTGAGAAAAATATGGCTAGTGATGCTGCTGTTAATTATCCATCCTTCATCTATGAAGATAAAAATACCAGTCAAAAGACCTTGCGTTTTGAGATATTTTCGTAATAATCAGGAGTGCGTATTTGTGCTGATCCATTCCTACTCAGCTGGTTTGTCAGTTGACCCATGGCTAGCAGTGAATGAAATCTGCAGTAGACTGACTAGCATGTAGATCAAATCTTTGACCTCAATGTTATTACATGAATACATAAACATAATCTCCTTATTTTGTGCTGAAAGGGAGCTCAGTGCTGTATAGTTCTATTTACAATTAAAAAGAAATCTTCACCACAACATAATTGAAAAAATGTACTTTCTACCTATATAACATTTCTAGTATGTATCTCTATCTCTCCTGACATTGCCACTACCCTGGTACAGGCCTTCATCATCATATGCCTTGGCTATTGCCATAACATTTTGACGTGGCCCCCTGCTTTATAATTCTTCTCAATCTAGTTTTTCTTCCCCTTACCTCTTGACTCACTCCCCAGATACCTTGCATTTTCCCAGGCCATCTTCCAAGCTTGGAGGGCTCCCGCTCCTCATCTTTACCTTCTAACTTACTCAACTTCTCTCAAGTCTCAGTTAATGTCCCACCTTCTTCAAGAAAACTTTCCTAGTTCTCCTTAATCTTTCTGCCTTCCCTCTGAGACAGCCCAATTTTTATTCTGTAGATATGGTATTTGTTCAGAGTTATTGGCATGTTGTCTACCTCATTGAACTGTCAAATTCCTTGAGGGCAGGGACTGTCTTTTCCTTCCTTTTCTATCCCCCTTGTTTCACACAGTGCCAGGTACAGCTGAATAAATTTGATTGATTGCTTACATAATTGTCATTTGGCCATAAAACCTTTCTTTTCCCATAGTTACAAAAGGAATTTTCTTTTTTTCCCTCTCTATTTTGTTTATAGCATGACCTTTGATATCTGTGGCATGCATACATTTTATGGTTTTTTTTAATATATGTAAGAGTTTGATATAAATACAATTCTTGTAAGACTATTTTCTAGTTTTCCCAGAAGGTTTTGTCACATATTGAGCCTTACCCCAGTAGTTGCAGTCTTTGGGTTTATGCCATTCTCTTTATGTGCTCCTGAAATATGTGTACCTAATCTCATCCACTGACTCCTTTTCTTTTTTTTTTAGTTATATAAAATAATTTTGAGCTTACTTCTTAGTGGTATAATTTGAAATATGGAACTGCTAGGCCCTTTTCCTTTCTACTTTTTTTCTGCTATTATTTCCCTTGAGATTCTTGACCTTTGGTTTCTCTATATGAATTTCATTATTATTGTTCTATCTCTATAATTCTTTGGTAGTTTTTGGTATGGCACTGAATAAGCCAATTAATAAAAGGAGCAATGTCATTTTATTAGTATCTGACCACTTATTTAGGACTTTCTATAAAGAATATTTTGTAGTTGCTTTCACAGTTTCTGTGTGTACCCTTCTAAGAGGACTCCCAAATACTTTGTATATTTTGTAGGCTTTTAAAATTGATGTTATCTTTCTATCTCTGCACTGAGTTTTGTTAGTATCATATAAAATGGCTAATTTTAGGTGAGTTTATTTGAGATCCTGCTACTTTTCTCAAGTTATTATTTCAAATAGTTTTGGTTAACTTGGAGGGTTCTCTAAGAAGGCTATCATATCTATAAAAACAATAATTTTATTTCTACTTTGAATATGCTCTTTGGATTTTCTTTTCTTATTGTGATTGCTAGCATTCCAAGCATTATATTAAATAAAAGTAATCATAAGAGCCATGTTTGCTTTAGATCCAACATTACTGGAAAGACCACTAACTTAACTTGATTATTTTAAAATGCTAGGTCTTGTTTTAAGATAGATACAAATCCATATATTCCATTTTTTTGTTTTAACAAAGATAGTGTATTTTGTCAGATGTTTTATCTGCATCTGTTAATATCTATTTTTTGCTGTTTTGTTATTAATATAGTATGTTTATAGTTTTCCTAATATGGAACCAACATTGCATTCCTGTAACATGTATTCTACCCAGTAATCTTGTATAATCTTTCTGATCTATAAATGATGAATAGTTTATTTGCTAATATCATATTCAAACTTTTGCTTGGATATTTATTAGGGTTATTTATCTATAGTTCTCATTATCTGACTTATTTTTTCTTGTTTTTAGTGTCAAGACCATATTTCTATTGTAGAAGGAATTTCATAAAGTCCCTAATTTTTCTGTTTTTGGAAAAAGGCTTGTTGATCGGTAAATGTTTGGAAGAATTTATTTGTAAATACATCCTTTCCTGTTATTTTCCTTTTTTGTGTTCATTTATGGATTCTTCAATTTATTTTTCCAAGATTGAGTCATATAAATTAGTTTTATTAATCTAGGTCCTTCATTTTATCTATTTCATTTCAATTGTTGGGCTTTGATTCTATTATTGGGCAAAATATTTTCCAGTAATTTATTTTCATTTGGTATTATTCTCCTTTTTCTTTTTGATATTTGCATTTATTTTACTCAATTTTTAAAAATCAGACTACCTAAGGCATATTTATATATGTACATATAATCTATTAATATAAAATAGCTTCTGTTTATTAATTATTTTTGAGGGCATTTTTTTTGCTTTCAATTTTGTTAAATCCACCTTTGATTTTTTAAATGTCTATTTTGTTGTGTAGTTAGTTTTTTATATTGGGTTTTTAGTTTTTTAAATTGCATGTCCAATTTATTCATCTGTTCTTGCTTTCTTTTGTTGGTTAAAGCATTTGCAGATATAAATTTCCCCTTCATAACTGCTTTGTTTACATTCTAAATTCCAGGTATAGTCTTATCAGAACACTCTACACCTAAACACTATTTTTCTTAGTACAATATAAGATCACTTAAGTTTTGTGTCTGGCATAACACACTGTTAGTGGATTTGCAGTTTGTGAAAATTCCAAATATTTCTTTCAGATGAACTGCTTTCTAGCCATGTGTTCCCAACTTTGTATTAAAATTAAAACTGTTTGTTTTTAACCCATGAAATACATTGCATTATCTTTAGTGGACCTTTCTTCTTTTTAAATCAAACTCAATGCTCTAGCTTGTGATGATTTTTTTTAAATGACAAATTAGGTAACCTGATCAAAAGAAAAACTCAAATCACCAAAAAAAAAATAAAATGAAATATGAAATAAAATCAATGATGAAATTTTTGTTTAGTATTTTATTTTTCCCCAATTACATGTAAAAATAATTTTTAACATACATTTTTAAAATTTTGAATTCTAAATTCTTTCCCTTCCCCCTCACAGAGAAGGTAAATAATTTTATATAAGTTATACATGGTTGGTCATGCAAACTCATTTCCATATTAGCCATGTTGTGAAAGAAAGGATAGGAAAAAACTCGCCAGGAAAAAAAGTTTAAAAAATATATTTCATTAAGTATTCAAGACATCATTAGTTCTTTCTCTGTGGATGGATAGCATTTTTCATCACAAACCCTTCAGAGGTTTTTTTTTTTTTTTGATCATTGTTTTGCTGAGAATAGTTAAGTCATTTACAGTTGATTGTTTTTTTAATATTTCTATTACTTTGTACAAAGTATATTTCACTCTGCATCAGCTTCTGTAAATCTTTCCAAGTTTTTTTGAGAAAATCCTACTTATTTCTTCTTATAACATAATAATATTCCATCACACAAGATGGCACAGTAGAAGCAGGACCTCCCAGCTGCTCCGGCTTCCACCTTTCTCAATACGTGTAAAAGGGGACTCTAAACAAACTTTGGAGCTGCAGAACCCACAAAATGACACAGAGAAGCTAACCTCCTACTGAGGACAGCCCGGCAGGCTGGCAGGAATCGGCCAGCACAGCGCTGTAGGAGCTGAGCCCAGACCCATGCCAAAGCTTTAGCCCCAGGGCAGGCCTGACCAGCCACAGCCAGAGGGACTCCAGAACAGCAGCAGCTGTGCCCATTTCCACATTTATCCACACACAGATGCAAAAGACAAAGTGAGAGGTCAGTGCAGTCTGGACATTGGGACCAGTAAGTGGCAGTGCATGGCTTTGCCCCCCGGGGTGAGAAGCAACTAAGATGCCAGCACAACCAGCCAGCGCCACGTGGCAGCTTCAGCTCCTGGCCTGCAGAGTGTAGGGGGAGCAAGGACCAGTCTCAGGAGTAATCGCTCTTGCTTTAACCTGTTTGGATCTGGATTTCATTCTAGGGTGGAGGTTCTGGGGTGTGTGTCCAGCTTGCCAGAGCATGTGGAGACCTCAGAGAGGGTACCCATCTAATACTTCTGGCAACTGAGTAAACCCCAGCATTTGGGACGAAAGCTCCCCTGTCTGGTGGCAGAGTTCTACTGTGGCAAAAAGCCCAGGAGTCAAGTGACTGAGGGGTGACATGACCAAGCAAAGGAAACAAAGCAGACAGAAGATTACAACATTAGATTCCTATTTTGGGGACAAAAAGGAGCAAAGCATGGAACAGGAGGAAGACAGTGAAGTCAGAACTCTTGCAACAAAAGCTTCAAAGAAAAATATGAGCTGGTTACAGGCCATAGAGGACCATAAGAAGCAGATAAGAGAAGTGGAGGAAAAATTGGGAAGAGAAATGAGAACAATGCAAGAAAATTATGAAATGAGAGGCAACAGCCTGACTGAGGAAAATAACACTTTAAAAAACAGACTGACTCAAATGGCAAAAGACGCTCAAAAAGGCAATGAGGAGAAGCATGCCTTAAAAAGCCAAATTTGCCACATGGAAAAATAATCTCAAAAGCTCAGTGAGGAGAATCATGGCTTCAGAATTAGACTGGAGCAAATGGAAGCTAATGACTTTATGAGAAACCAAGATGTTGTTAAACAGATCCAAACAAATGAAAGAATAGAAGGCAATGTGAAATATCTCATGGGAAAAACCACTGACCTGGAAAATAGATCCAGGAGAGATAATTTAAAAATTATTGGACTACCTGAAAGCCATGATCAAAGTAAGAACCTAGACATCATCCTCTAGGAAGTTCTCAAAGAAAACTGCCCTGATGTTTTAGAATCAGAGGGCAAAATAGAGGTTGAAAGAATCTACCGGTCACCTGTTGAAAAAGATCCCAAAAAGAAAACTCCTAGGAATATTATAGCCAGGTTCCGGAATTTCCAGATTAAGGAGAGAATATTACAAGCAGCCAGGAAGAAACAATTTGAATATTGTGGAAACACAATCAGGATAACCCAGGATCTGACAGCTTCTACACTGAGGGATCGAAGGGCTTGGAATATGATGTTCCAGAGGGCAAAGGAGCTGGGATTAAAACCAAGAGTCACCTACCCAGCAAAATTAAGTATCATGTTTCAGGGGAAAATGTGGTCATTCAATGGAATAGAGGACTTTCAAGCATTCTTGCTGAAACAACCAGAGTTGAACAGAAAATTTGACATTCAGATACAAGAAGCAAGAGAAGAATGAGAAGGTAAACAGGGAAAAGAAATCATAAGGAACTTATCAAAGTTGAACTATTAGCATTCCTACATGGAAAAACAATAATTGTAACTTATGAAACTTTTCTCAGTAGTTGAAGGGTATATATATATATATATATATATATATATATATATATATATATATATATATATATATATATGAGGGCATATGGGCATATGAATACATATGTGAATGTGTGTATATATGTTTACAGGTATACATAGAGGGCATAGGATCAATTTAAAGGAAGGGATGATACTTAAAAGGTGAAATTAAGAGGTGAGAGAGGAATATAATGAGAGGAGATGGGGAGAGAAAGAATGGGTTTAACTATCTTATACAGAAGAGGCAAGGGGAAATGGTTACAATGGAGGGGAAGAATAGGAAGGCAAAAGGGAATGGGTATACCTTATTCTCATTGAATTTGGCTTGAGGAGGGAATGAAATACACACTAAATAGGGTATTTCACCCTACAGGAGAGTAGGGGGGAGAAGGGGATGAGAGGGGGGATGATGGAAGGGAGGGCACGCTGGGGGGAGGGAAGTTGGAAGCACCCACATTTGAAAAGAGATGGGATCAAATTAGAGAATAGAATAAGTGGGAAGTGGGATAGGAGGGAGGGAAATATAGTCAATCTTTTACAATATATCTACTATGTGATTGTTTTGCATTAGCTACACATGTACATCCTATACTGAACTGCTTATCTTCCCAGTAAGGGTGGGTGACAAGGGAGGAAGGGAATGAATCTGGAATTCAAAGTTTTAAAATGAAATATTCAAATATGTATGTATGTATGTATATATATGTATATACATATGTACTATTATCAATACTATTTTACACGTAATTGGGAAATAAAATATACAGGCACTGGAGCATAGAGATCCACTGGAAAATTCGAAAGGGGTGAGGGAGAAAATATGGGAGAGAGCAGATTGGAGGAGGGGATATCCTATGGGATTGCTATTTTGGGCAGGTGGGTAGGGGAAAAACAGGGAGAAAATTAGTAACTCAATATCTGGCAGAAAGGAATGATGTAAACCAGAAGTTAATAAAACTTTTGAAAAAAATAATATTCCATCACAACCAGATAACACAATTTGTTTATCCATTTCCCAATTGATGGGTATACCCTCAATTTCCAATTTTTAGCTACCAGAAAAGAGCTTTTATAAATATTTTTGTACATATGGGCCCTTTTCCTTTTTTTAATCTCTTTTGTGTTACAGATCTAGTAGTGGTATTGCTAGGTCAAAGGATATGCTTCGTTTTATAGCTTTTTGGGCATAAGTCCAAATTGCTTTACAGAATGGTTGAATCAGGTCACAATTCCACCAATAGTGCATTAACACCTCATTTTTCCTACATCCCTTCCAACATTTGTTATTTTCCTTTTCTACCCTATTAGCCAATCTAATAGGTATGAGGTAGTACCTCAGAATTGTTTTAATTTGCTTTTCTCCAATCAATAGCAATTTAAAGCATTTTTTTCCATACGACTATAGATAGCTTTGATTACTTCATCTGAAAACCATTCATGATTTTTGATTATTTTTCAATTGGGGAATAGCTCCTATTTTTTCTGAATTTGACTCAGTGCTCTATATGTTTGAGAAATGAGGCCTATATCAGAGAAACTCCCTTCAAAATTTTTTTCACAGTTAGAACTGCTAACAGTATTCTTCATATAACTTCATCCTATTTCCCCTCTGTTTATTCTATTCTCTTTTTCCTTTTGCTTTGTCCCCTGTCAAAAGTGTTTTGCTTCTGACTACCTCCCCCAATCTGACCTCCCTACTATCATCTTCCATCCCTTCTATTATGCCCTTCCCCATCTACTTTCCTGAAGGGTAAGGTAGATTTCTATACCCAATTGAGTGTGTAGATTATTCCCTTTTTGAACCAATTCTGATGACATTAAGGTAATGATTATTTTTTTAATATCATAACCTAACACACACAATTCTGTACCAAAAAGCTCTGAAATGCAAAATAAATGGAATTATAAAAACACTAAAAACCCCAAGTTATAAAAAAGATAACAATCCTAAATAACCTAAACAGAAAAAATAAATTGACTGAGCTATAAATGGATTAACAAAGGAGGAAAGTCCAGATCATATATATTTGTAAGTGAATTATAACAAATATCTGAAGAATAAATAATACCTTAACTATACAAATATTCTTAATACCACTACTAAATAATAGTAATAATACTAGCTAGCATGGTATTAAACTGTTTTTATGAGACAAATACTTTGCTTTTACCCAAATAAAGATTAGACAAAGCATAGAAAAAGAACTTAAAATCAATCCAATGAATATTGATGCAAATTTTATTTTAGAAATGCAAATTAAAACAACTTTGAGATATCATTTTAAATCTATCAGATTGGCTAAAATTATTGAAAGGGATAACAACAGATGTTGAAGGGGATGTGGGAAAATTGAGGTACTAATTCATTGTTGGTAGACTTGTAAACTGATACAACCATTTTGGAGAACAATCTGGAATTATATTCAAATAGTTATTAAACTGCCTATACTAGTTCTGGAGAACCTGCAGCCTCAAGGCTACATGTGACCCTCTGGGATCTCAAGTGGGGTCCTTTGACTGAATCCAAACTTCATAGAACAAATACCCTTACTAAAATAATCTGTTCTGTAAAACTTGACTCAGTCAAAAGGCCACATCTGAGAAACTAGCAGAAGGTCACATGTAGCCTTGAAGATGTTCGTTTCCCATCATGGCCTATAACCTTTCACCTAGTAATATCACTATTAGGTCTATTTCCAAAGATGATTAGGAAAAAAGGAAAAGAACTTAAATGTTCTAAAATATTTATAGCATCTCTTTTTGTAGTGGCAAAGAACTGGAAATTGTGGGGATGTCCATCAATGGGGGGATAGCTGAAAATGTGGTATATGACTGTGATGGAATATTACCATGCTGTGAGAAATGACAAGTTCAGTGATCTTAGAAAAACATAGATAAATTTACCTGAAATAATGAAGAGTGAAATAAGCAGAACCACGAGAACATTTTATACAGTAATAGCAATATTGTTTTAAGAACAACTTAGAGT
Source organism: Petaurus breviceps papuanus (assembly GCF_028583685.1). NCBI lineage: Eukaryota > Metazoa > Chordata > Mammalia > Diprotodontia > Petauridae > Petaurus > Petaurus breviceps. Next base: position 89,785,097 of record NW_027187419.1, on the reverse strand, counting down.
AAATGTCTTTTTGAATATTATAAATACCCAAATTAACTACAAAGGACAAAGGAAGATGCTATCAGCATCCAGAGAAAGAAATGATAAATGAAAGTATGTATAGAATGATTTTACATCTGTGTGTGTGTGTGTGTGTGTGTGTGTGTGATAGTAGCCATCTCTACTATGGAGGAAGAGAGAAAAAATTTGCATGATAACTTTATTACATATTTAAGAGGAATAGCAAGTTGCATTTAACAATTTGCAGTTTCATGTGTAATCATCATTTTTTATTATGCTATGTTATGGAAATGCTTGTTTTATTCCATAAGTTAAAAAATAAAATGAATAAAATAACAAAAAAAGAAATACAAAAAATATCCATAAGGAGATTACAGAAATACATGAAGAATATAGTTCACTATGACTAAGTACAGCTCATACCAGGAATGCAAAAATTAAAGAATCACCAGGCCTGGAGTCAGGAAAATCTGGATTCAAATCAACCTTGGACACTTGTCAGCTGTGCGACCCTGGCCAAGTTATTTAACTTCTCTTTGCCTCAGTTTCCCTATAAAATGGGGATAATAATAGCATCAATCTCTTAGGGTTGTGAGGATCAAATGAGATTATGATTATAAAACATTTAGCTCAATGCTTAGTATGTTGCAAGTGCTATGTAAATGGTAGCTATAATTATATGAACAGTAGACAACAAAAATCACATTTATTTTTTAAAAAGCCTTTAAAAGGATATAATTCTATTTTTTGGTTTGTTTTTTGCTATTTTAGGCATTTCATTGTCTAAAATATTGATATCATTTGTTTATATATCAACTTAATCTCCTAAAATATCTCTACTACCTCCTATACCTAGACAACTGTTCCTTATGACAAATATTTTTTTTTAAAAGGCAGTTCTTGTCAACAGTATATGGTGTTCCCCTTCTATAATCTCCCACCTTCACAAAAGAAGAGAGGAAGGTACATTCTCATGTCACTTCTTCATCTTCACACTTTATCATTATAGTCACACAAATATTATGTTTTGCATTTATTGTTTTCACTGTCCTTTCCATTCACATTTTTTTTGAAGCAATTGGGGTTAACTAACTTGCTCAAGGTTACACAGCCAGTTATTTCTGGGTGTGGTGCTGAGTATCTGAGCCTGGATTTCATCCAGGTCATCCCGACACTGGAGCTGATGCTTTTACTCGCTGAGCCACCTGGCCGCCCCTAAGCAATTGGGGTTAAGTAACTTGCTCAAGGTTACACGGCCAGGTGTTTCTGGGTGGGTGCTAAGTGTCTAAGCCCGGTATTCGATCTCCAAGTCATCCCAACACTGGAGCTGGTGCTCTTACTCGCTGTGCTACCTGGCCACCCCTCCATTCACATTTTTGTAGTCATTGTGTAATTAATTTTCCTGTTTCTACTTTACTTCACTTTACATCTTTATGTTTTCCTGTACCTCCAGGTAGAAAATTTCAGTCTGAAAAAGAAAAAAAAAAAGGATCCTGTCCTTTCCTCATCAATTATCTTATAAAGTTCTAGAAATAGCTGTAAAAATAAGAACAAAAGCACAGGTATCAACTTAGGTGAAAAAAATGCTATCCATATTGGCAAATGACATGATGATGTAGTTAGAAGATCCCAAAGAATCAATTAAGTACTGATAAGATTCTTAGATTCAGCATTGTGGCTGGGTAAAAAATAAATTCACAAAGACTCATTAACAATTTTATACTAATAATAAGAAAAAGCAAGAGAAATTCCATATAAAATAATTACAAAAATACATAAAATATCTGAGTTAACTTATGGATATATATAGACAATATTTTAAAATATATACAATTATAAAACACTCTTTACAGAAATCAAAGGAGAAATAGTGTCATAGTTGGGACATGCCAATATAATAAAAACAATATCTTACCTAGATTAACTTATACATTCAATGTTAAAAACTATCAAATTACTTTTAGAAGTTAAAAAAATAACAAAATTCATTTTGAAGCATATTTTTAAAATCTTAATGCAAATAATGAGAAAAATATAATAAAGGGGGATAATATTACCAATGTCATCAAAATTATTTCTAAATAGAAGAATAAAACAACATATAAGACTTGACAAGTAGCATAAGAAATTGAAAATAATAATTTAATAATGGTTGTTATCCTTCATTCTTGCAGAGGACCAAAATGACATTACTATGTTAGAGTCAAGTTAATGCATCCTACTGTGGTTGATCAGACCAATATGAGCTCAGAATGCTCAAGAACAAATAGTCCATGTGAACATTTGAGGTTGATTCTTTAAATTTTCACATGTTTCTTTTGAGCTACTACAATTTTGCTTTGCTCACAGAGCACAACACCTTCTCTGATGAGGGTACACCATGCTGGACAGTCCTGTGCCAGTGTCTTCCATGTGACACAATCAATTCCAAAGCTCTTAAGAGAGATGTTGAGAGTGTCCTTATAGCACTTTTTCTGACCATAATGTGAATGCTTGCCTTGTGTGAGTTTTCTATAAAATATTTTTTTTTTGGTAAATGTATGTTTGGCATTTGAACAATATAGCCAGGCTATTGTAGTTGTACTCTTTGAAGAAGAGTTTGACTCTTTGACAGTTTAGTTCAAGAAAGGATTTCAGTGTCTGATATTTTATTCTGCCAGGTGATCTTCAGAATCTTCCTAGGACAATTCAAATGGAAGTGATTCATTTTCTTTGCATGACATTGGTATACTTTCCAGGTTTCACAGGCATACAACAATGAGGTAAGCACTACAGCTCTGTGGATCTTCAGTTTGGCAGTCAGTCTAATACCTCTTTTCTTTCACACTTTTCTTCAGAGCCTCCTAAACATTGAGCTAACTTTGGAAATACATGTGTCAACCTCATTATAAATGTGTACATCCCTGGAAATTACACTGCCAATGTAAGTGAACTTACCCACAGTATTCAAAATTTCTCCTTTTGCTGTAACTGATGGTTCCACACATGGATGGTGTGATGGTGGCTGATGGAGGACCTGTGTTTTCTTGATGTTAATTGTTTGGCCAAAATTAGCACAATTAACAGAGAATTGATCCTTAATCAGTTGCATCTCAGATTCAGAGGCTGCAATGGGAGCAGAATCATCTGCAAATAAAAATCATGTACTAACACTTCCTCCACTTTAGTCTTGGCTTGTAACCTTCATAAGCTGAAGAATTTACCATAAGTGTGGTAGCTGACCTTGATGCTGCATTCATCCTCATAGAAGCTGTCTGACAACATGACTGAAAACATCATGCTAAACAGTATGGAAGCAAGCACACGGCCTTGTTTCACTCCATTGGTGACTGGGAATACACAAGAGCATTATCCATTATCTAGAACCCAGGTAAGCAGGCCATCTTGAAATTGATGTACAATACTGATGAACTTTTCAGACAACCAAAATTTGATATAATTTTCCATATACTCTCACCACTGACAGTGTTAAAGGCCTTGGTCAGTTGCACAAACATTGTTTACAGACCTCTGTTCTGCTTCTGCTGTTTCTCCTGAGGTTGTCAGGAAGCAAACACCATATTGATCATTCCCTGACCCTTTCTGAAGCCACACTGGTTCTCATGTAGATGACTATCTTCCAGATGAAGGATCACTCTATTAGGGAGGACTCCAATAAGAATTTGCCAGCAATGGCTAAGAGAGACCTCCCCCTCCCCCACGATTGTCACAGGACAATCTGTTTCCTTTACCTTTATAGAGATGGACAGTGGAGGTGTCCTTGATCCCCTGGGGGATAATCTTCTCTTGTCAAATAACACAGAAAATTTCATTCAGCTTTTGTAGGAACAATGGACCTCCCACCTTGCAAATCTTACCTGGAATAGAATCAACACCAGGTGCTTTGCCATGTGAAACCAGTCTAATGACATTCAAAACCTCTTCTTCAGTTGGAGCTTCAGCTAGGGAGGAGTTGACTTCAACCTGAGGTGAACACTCAATATTTTCAGCATTGATTGATTATGGTCTATTGAGAATACCATGGAAATATTCAGCCCATTTCTCTAGGATCATGTCCTTATTACTAATCAAGCACTGAGTAGTTGAGATGCACCGTAGGTCTTTGGCCCATAAATAGCCTACAGGGCATCATAAAAGTGCTTTTGGTTGTTACTATCAACATAAAACTGAATTACATCCAAACCAAGAATCCTGCATCTCTAAGCTTTGCTTGTACTTTACTTTCAATAGAATTAAATACTGCCATCTTAGAGATGTTTGAACTGTCCTGTTGGTCAACTCTGTGGAGTTCTCATTTTTTATTCAGCAGCTTCTGAATTTACCCATCATTTTTGTCTAACTACTCTTTGGTATTTGTGAGTGTTCTGACTCAGATGAGCAAATTCAGTGCTGTACACCAACTCTCTCAGAGCTGCCCACTACTTTTCTGTTCCACTGACACATCCTGTATGTTGGCTCATCTTTACCTCCAAGTTAGCAACAAACTGTTCCCTCTCAGAGAAGCTCTCTAATCTATTGACATTAAATTCTTCTGGTAGTCATTTTGCCTTGAGGCTGCCACTTTGATTGAATGTGAATGTTTACTTTGGAGAATATAAGTCTATGATTAGTCCAGCACTCTGCACCATGCATTGCCTTCGTCAATCTCAAATCCTATCTGCCTCTTCTTACAATCACATAATCTATTAAATGCCAATGTTTTCTGCAATGGTGCATTCATGAAATTTTATTGCATTTAGGTGAATGGAAGACAGTGTTGGTGATGAGAAAGAAAGTCATGAGATGCACAAGTCTACAGTAGTAAGTGACCATTGCTATTATTATTTCCAACTCCATGCCATATCTGGTAGTCTGAGCCTACCCCAGCATTAAAGTCATCCAGAATTATAAGCTTGTCCTCTTGTGTCACATTGAGTTTTTTTGTTTGTTTGTTTTTTTGCTTTTTGGAGGGGGGGGATGGCTGGGCATTTGGGGTTAAGTGACTTGCCCAAGGTCACACAGCTAGTAAGTGTTAAGTGTCTGAGGCCAGATTTGAACTCAGGTCCTTCTGACTTCAGGGTCTGTACTGTATTCACTGTGCCACCTAGCCATCCCTTGTGTCACATTGTTGATGAGGGTTTCCAGGTCTTCAGAAAATTTTTCTTTGACCTCATTAGGGCTCATCAGGGTGGGAGCTTAGACACTGATAATGGTGGCATGGCATTTTCCTGCAAGTCACAATTGTATTGTCATAAGCTTGTTGTTCACTCTTTCTAGTAGGCATAGAAGTTTGTTGACCAGGTTAGTTTTGATTGCAAAATTTATACCAGCTTCAGAATATTCCCCCCTTCACTGTGGCTACTCCCGAAGAATATGTATCCAGCTCAAACTTTAGTAAGCTGACCTTAATTTGCTAGCCTTGGTTCACTCAAGGCTGCTATGTAGATGAGATACCTGCTGAGTTCTCTCACAATAATTGCTCTGCATTTTTCAGGTCTACTGAATATTGTGTTTTTTGTGTGTGCCCATTCCATGCACCAATGGTGAGTGGAATTATCTTTGCAGAAGTTTTTGCACATTTTTTTTGCGTGTGTTTCAACCACATGGTGGTATCTCTGCGACATGGTAATCAGGTCAGAGTTGGATAAGCAGACAATTTTAGGGCACTTTTTCTATCACCTTCTTCACACTGGGAGGTGAGCAGTGTGATCTTTAAAAGGCTTCTCATACACCCAGAGGGCTGCTGAGTCATGCTGTTGCCAGTGAGAAGACACACCTATGACATGGGACATCTATCTGCAGGGTTGTGACTACAGCTCTAGTGTTTTTGTACCTGCTGTTTGTCTGCTAACTGTCTTGCTTGTTGCCATAGACTTTGAAATAGGTAAAAAGGTATGGATGATGTCTTTTGATTAGTAGGTAAATTGGGTTTAAGCAAGGCAGAGGCACACAAAGTCTCTCTTCAAGAGTAATCACAATTCAGTGGCAGGACAGAATCAAGATGACTGGTGATGGCTCAAGATGCAGTGGATGACCTTGGTGTTTTCAATGTTTAACCAAGTTCTAAGCACTCCACAGAGTCTGCTTTACCTGCCTTCATGGCCATTGGAACAAATTGTTCTCATCTGCCTATTCCACCAGAAAAAGTCTTCACATACTTGGGGTAGATACCTCCCTAAATCATCAACATATTTGAGACCTCTTAGTTACCCTCAATCTGGTTTAGTTCTTCTGCCAAAACAGTTTATGAGGGCATGGCTGCTGTGTATGCTACAGCTTCTAAGAGCCATAGGGGAGAGTTAGGTGGATCAGGTGGAACTACCTCTGAAAATCCTTTTTCATTAGTGAAAGTATAATAATAGCTCACACTTCTATAGAGTTTCAAGAATTTGTGTTACTCTGGTGGTTTTAAGTTTGGGTAAATACTATAGCAATGGTTCTTAACCTGGGGTCTGTGAACTTAAAAAAAATTATAACCCTATTCCATTACAATTGGTTTCCTTTGTAATCCTAGAAATTTTATTTTATGCATTTAAGAACATCATTCTGAGAAGGGATCTTTAGACTACAGGGTTGCCAACAGGGTCAGCAAAACAAAATAAAGTTAAAACCTCCTGAATTAGGCAAAGCCAGACATTATTGCAATTGGAATTGTAATAATTGGGAATTATACTAGCCTAGGATTCAGAGTAGTTTTTGCAATGGATATGACAGTCTTACAGAGTAGCTGTGAATAAAACTGTTAGTGTGGTGCCAGAATGAGAACTTCTTTCCATTTTCCTAACCGTAATCCTAAAGAAGCCTATTTAAATTAACATCATGGCTGAAATAGGACATTTACTTTAGCAGCAGACTCTGTGTGGGAGTGACAGGCCAGAGAGGAACTGAGCCCATGAGCACCAACTGTCCATTGAAGAATCCAGGTTCCTTCCACTGGCAGAGGTACAATCACTGCACTCACTATTGTCAATCTCGTTATTGATCCTTGACAGCAACAGGAAATGTGACCACAGATTGTACGGATGGAGCCAGAGAATGAGCTCGGTTAGCACTACACAGATGCCAGCCAGGCCTAGGTTCCCACTACTTGTTCTGGCTCAATCCCTGACTTTCCTATTTTGTTGATTCTAGAAACTAAGGTTCTATTGGAATATATATGACCAAGGACAGCATCTGAGGCCTTTATAACTGATGGTGGCACAAAATTGCTACAGATGTGAATGTTCCTATTGGTTTATGTGGAAGAATAACATTACTTTTTTTTAGAACTATTATAAAAGCACAGTTTAAGCCAGACTATTATTTTTGGTATATGACAGAAGAAGGGGCTAATCTTATGGGTCTTGACCTCCCCCCAGCATTCAAACTCTTGATGACTGAACATAAGGCTCTTTACATTCTCTGCCTGTCATTTTCTTGGCCATAGATGTTTTCCAACCCCTTTTCAGTACATAGGGAGTTTATGTCCTGTCCTGCCCCAGCAGGCAATATGTCTCCTCAGCTCAACTGTTCAGCCCTGTGTTCCTCCAAGGATTAGGAAAATAAGTAAGTCTCTTACTGCATCCCTGCAGACTGGTATTTCAGCTTTCCAATGAAGTACTGATCCAAAAGAACAACAGAGAGTTAAGTTTGTACAGAGACCTCCCATCCATTAATCAGAATGATTAATCAATCCACTGTTTCAAAGAACCAGTTGATGTTCTAACATTAGGCCTCAGATCTGCTCTCTAAACTAGATCTTTCTGGGAGATGGCCTCAATCTCTTTCACAGCAGATGCCCCAAATTAGTTTTCTAAAATTACTGAGGTTTCAATGAGGATCCCATTCTGCCTGTTCACTACAGTCAAGCGTGTGAAGCAGGACAAACTATGATGTACGTGTGCAGAGGAAATGGCAGGATATTTTTATAATCCTTTGGAGGATACAGCTCAAAAGAAAAGAAGAATTACCGAGGATGGCCTAAAGGGAGTAATGAATTGTAAGAGCGCAAAGGGGAATTTAGCCTAACTACTGAAAGTGGAGCGAAGTGATTTGTATGTTTGAATAGCCTTCTTAGGGAGGTGGCAGAAAATCTCTGCTTGTATCATTTGCAACTGTACTGGACGGAATGCTTAAAAATTCTGCAAAAATAGAATTTCAAAAACCTCCCCTATATTAGGGATGACATTGAAACTAAAGTAGTAGTGAAAGAATTGTCTAGGCAAATGTTATTAATGTTAATACATCATGAGAACTGTTAACCATAATACTTAATAATTTTTTTACAGTATTTAACTCTCAATATCTTTCTCCCTTCAGATGTTTCCAGGAAATAAAAGTTTTCATAGGAATACAATCAGCTAACAAAAAAATGCTACTAGCTCAAAAGGCAAAAGAGTTGCTAGCTAATAAAGTTCCCTTCTAGCTACTTTCACCTCTCCTCCAATAAGAAGAAGAAGGTCTTCTGTGTGGGACCAATAAAAAATAGTTCAGTCTAGTTCATAGTATAAATGGAGCTTATATCAAAGGATATGTCAGTCAAAAGAGCATCCTTACCTGAGGAGAGGGAAGGATCAAGGATAGTAAGATGATTAGAAGTGAGTCCAATTCCTTTTCCCCTCAGCCAGTCTATTTGGTAAAGAGTGAAGGTGTCAATTTGTGTTTGCAAAGAACTGTGAACAAAGTGGATGCCCATCAAATGGTGAATGAACATACTGTGCAGTATATTAATATAGCAGAAGAGTAATGTAGTAAGAAATGGCAATAAAGTAGAGAAACACAGAAATGCATATTTGAACTAACACAAAGTAAAAATAATCACACTATATATAATTACTAAAATTATTTAAATGAAAAGAACATTAAAAGTAAGCCAAGTTCTGAGTCATTATGGTGACCAATTTTGGTTCCAAAGAATAGAAAAAGAAATAAGCCTCCTCATAAAAGTAAGAGATTTGGGGGGATAGATATTGCGTATAACATAATACTTCATTGCCCTACTGGCTTCTTTTCTTCATCTCTTTTTCTTTGTTGAAAAAGGAGACTCATTTCTGGTGTAGGAGAAGGGAAATATCCAGAAATTATTGTCATTCCTACCACGCAAATGACTATATGAAAAGTTTATTTTTATGAGCAAAACAATGCCCACAATAGTTGATTGAACATGTTTTCAATACATTAGTAACCTTATTTGTTCTTTATGCTATCCTATCTGGATCTAGGGTTACCTCAGTTCTATACTATGCTGTACTTTTATATCCGTTGCATCCATGCCCTCTTGGTACATATGCCTTGACAAATCCCAATTATGGATTATTCATACAATTCTTCTATTATATTCCTACTCATGTGTTGCTGAATGGAGCTATTATAATAGATTAGGAGGAATCACACACAAAACTGAGCCAACTGGGTTTACTACAAATTTATATCTAATGTCAACTGGGTATTAATCACAGCAAGGTAATCCTTTAATTATTTCTTGAGTTTCTGTCCAACTTCCCAAAGAGATGGTTTTCAGCTTTTTATTCTTTCCTCAAGTCTCCCACACCAGCACCCTATAGTGCACATTAGTCCCTGAGAAAACATAGACAATTAACCCTAGCTCCCTCTTTTGTGGTTTTCAACATTTCAAAATCCCTTGACATCATTTGTTCATCTCTGCCTATACTTGCTTCTTTGATTGCCTCACTTTTGACTTGCTTCTCCACCCTTTGCAGCCTATCTTTCAATCTCATTATACCACTACACTTACTTTATCCAGAGTTTCATGTAATCTCTTAAATGCCATATCTGATGATATTTTCTCAGTCTTTATCCTTCCTTTCTTCTCTGAAGCATTTGGCACTGATGATCCCATCTATCTCCTGATTATTCTGTCCTTTGTGAGTTTTCACGATGCTGCTCGACTTCTGGAGTATTCTGCTACCTCTCTGTTTGCTCCTTCTCAGTCTCTTTTGCTGATCCATCATCTAAATAATATGCCAGAAATATGATGGGTGTGCCCTAAAGTCTTGTCCTGCATTTTTTCTTGTCTATGTTATCTGTGAGACCTCATCAGCTCCTGTAAATTTAATTATCATTGCTATGCATATGATTTTTCACATCTATATTTCCATCCCTAGTCTCTTTCCTGAGCTTACAACTCATCATGTTGTAATACAACTTCCAAAGGCAACTTCCAAGGTTCAGAATACCAGCATAGCAACTCTCCATTTTATTCAGTTTCACATTAAGGCAAAACATTCACAGAACAGAGAAAATAAAAATACAGCATTCACCAAATGTAATTCAGTACATTTTTGTTTAAAAATGTATATTGGGGTGAGGGAAGGATATAGAATTTCCAAGTACTACTCCATTCCTGGGCAGTACATTCATTTAATCAATCAAATAGTCCCTCTTCTCAAATAGAGATTAGTTTCCAATCATAAACAAAGTATTCATTTTGTCAGTCACAGAGCACAAAAAAGTCAAAAGTTTCCCACCCCTGGATCACAACTGAATTACAATCATCACGAGTTAATGCCAAGCACCTTCTCAAAAGGGGCAGTAGAGAGCACAAAGGCCATCTACTCCTGAGTTACAACAAGGTTAAGATATCATCACAGAATTTAATACCCAAAGAGAGGTCTTTTCTTCATCTTGACCCAAGGCAAATTCTCAACAATCTCTGTTCCTGGGGAGACAAAGCTTAACAAGGTCACAAGTTACATTGCCAATGTCCTTATCAATTCATGCTCTGCCTGCAGAACAGTCTTAGGACCCCTGAAAATATCAGCAAGACCTTCTTCCAGGATTTCTGTAAACATACAATAAGAAAAACCTTCTTCAGGGCTTCTGGACCAACAGCAAGGGTCCAGAACCTCTGCAACAACAACACTGTCCTTCACCAACAGACGAATCTGGCAAAACAACATCAAAGCAGACAGACAAAATACCGGCATCACAGCCATGTCTCCTCAGTCCTTGGCATCTCTAGGTGGCAGCTCTCGAGTACTGGGCAGCTCAATCTGGCCCTCAGCCATCCTCTCTCTCTGCCTCCATGATGCTGCTTCCAAAAGTTCTTCTTCCTCTCTTCTCTCTGCCTGTCCCTCTCTAAATCCAAGGCACCAGCTCCTCCCAGTTCAGCTGTCTCTTTTCAAGTCAACAAGTCCATCCCACAAGTGGGATTCACAAGCTCTGAGTTTTAACACCCAACCGGAACACCAAGCCAATCCAGGGGGATCTTTAAATTCCATTACTATTATACATGTTCAGAATTGATCTCATTGTTTTCCTTCAAAACTCACCCCCCACACTTTTAAACTTCCCTATTTTTGTCAAGGGGTCCCACCATCCTCTCATAGCTGAAATTCAAAACCTTGGTGTTTCCTTTAACTCATCACTCTCCCTCTCCCATATATGCAACACATTGTCACATGTTGTTTTTCTACATCTACAACATCTCTCTCCTTCCTTCTACCCACATAGCCAGCATCCTAATTCAAGTACTTATCTCTACTTTCCTTGACTTTTCAACAGCTTCCTAATCCGTCTTTTCCCCTAAATTGTGTTCTCTCTCCCATCCATTTTCCACACAGTTGGTAAAGTGATTTTCCTAAAGTGCTGACCTTCTCTTTAATCCATTCAATAAACGATCAACAAATAATTGCTATGCACCTACTAAGTGATAGTCTTTTAACTAGGTGCTATATACAAATATGAAAAAAATAGAACAAAAATATAACAATGGAAACTCAGAGATTCCAATCTAGTAGAAGAAACAATATTTAGAATTTAGAAATATATGAAGAATAAAAATAAAGAGAATAAATACACATATATTAATAATCTCTAAGGGTTTCTTGTTACCTTTAGGACTAATGATTACTCAGCTGGCTTTTAAAGCATTTTACACTGTCATCAATCTACCTTTTTCATCTTATTTAAATATTTCTTCTATTCCAATATTCTATAGCCCAGCCAGACCAGTTCCTGCTAGTCCTCATTCATCACATTTTTCCAAGCGCTATGCTTTTGTATTTACCATACCCCATGCCTAGAAGGTATCCCTTTCTCACCTATGATTCCTAGAATTCACTTTTTTTTTCAAAATTCCATTCAAGTGGCACCTTATAAATGAAGTCTTTATGGGTCATACCAGGTATAAGTATCTTCCTCTCTCCCAGTCATCTAGTATTTGATTTAAACATATTGTTATATGCTTAGATACATTTTCTTTCCCCCAATAGAATATAAGCTCCCTAAGGACAGGGACTCTTTCCTTATTGGCTACATCTCCCTTGTGCCTAGCGCAATGCCTGGTACATTATAGATGTTTAATAAGTGTTTGTTAACTGATTAATTGATACATAATGTGGAACTCAAGTATAAGTGGCCTGTTGTCACCTACTTGACAATTAAAACTATAATGCAGGTGTATTTTCCGGAAAGCATCTTTTGGTGCCCCTCTTATAAGAGAGAATCTGAAAATTAAGTTTCTGTGTTATTTCATCATCATTAAACTCATGAAGTTAGACAAACAAGAAAGTATGTGTGTGTGTGTGTGTGTGTGTGTGTTAAGGAATGACAACACATTTTTATAATCTTTTGCTAAAGTAATTAGAATGGTGGACAGAGGACTAGCCTAAGAGTCAGGAACACTTGTGTACACGTTATTCCTTTGATACATATTGGGTGAATCACTTAACATTGTTGAGTTCCTAGCAACTTTCTAAGATTATATGTTGCAATACAGTTGCCAATCTGCATTTACAAAGGGAATTTTTCTTTGGTTGAACCCTATACTAAGAGGTTCTTGGTACCAATAAAATAACAAATCTAATTTAAAAAGCCCAAGATTTTAAACTTACACAATATCATCTAATATGCAGTGAAACACTATGTATAGCCTTTGGATACTTCATTTAACAAATGTAAGGCTAGATTTTTAATATTTAGGACTTATTTTAGAAGGTCTCAACATCTTCCTTGAATGCTTTATTATGACTTGGGTGGTATGTGTGGGTGTCAAGGAAGACTAATACCTCTGGCGGGAGGGCTGCTGAGTGTGTCTCAGGGCTGCTCGTCCACCTTTCATATCCACCTGACACCCAACTCTCACCTGGTGCTCCAACAAGCTGTAGCACGTGTAATGGCCACACTCTGATAAACTCATTTGGCATATGGCAAAAACATGTAAAGGGTAACTGATAGGTCTCAAATCCATCAGTGAGTTAGGGTGTCTACCCTAAAACTCTAATGACTTCCCCTAGCAGAATGAGCAGATGGGAAAATTTCTTCCAACAAGCCATAAAGAGAGCAGAATAAGGCACTGTGTAGTGCTTAGAGCTTGGTTAGACATCACAGTTGCCATGGTAGACTTTGATAACTCTGGAAAAGAGCATGAGGCCAGTAACTTTGGCAACTCTATCTCACTTAAATACAATTTATGTGTGAATCAAAATGCATCAACCATGCCATTTTACCATTTTTATCTACCTCAGAGGCTCATGGCAATGGGCAAGCAATGAAGCAGCAGATGTGGATACACTGGAAGCTGTAGTCACAACACTGCACACAGGTGCCTCACATCATAGGGTTGTCTTTTCTCTGAATTGAAGCAGCAGTGTGATTCAGCAGTCACCTAGGTGTTGAAGCAGCTTTGTTTGTTTTTTGAAGACCACACTGTCCACCTCCTGGCGTATAGAGGGGCTAGAAAAGACACCCTAAAAATAGTCTGCTTCACCAAACCTAACCCTGGCCTGCTTACAATGGCATATGGGAATCCTATCCTGTAGTCAAAACAAACACACACACACACACACACAAATGTACAAAAACCTTTGTGAAGATGATGCCACTCACCACTGGTACATGGAATGTGTGCATGTCTATGGATAATAAGAAGTCAAATAGACCTGAAAGGTGAATAGCTCTCATTGTGAGAGAACTAAACAGGTATTACAGCATTCCATATAGCAACCCTGAGTGAAAAAAGGTTGGCAAATGAAGGTCAGCTAAGAAAAGTTGGAACAAGATACACATTTTTTCTTTCTTTTTTTTCTTTGAGGGGGGAAGGCAGGGAAATTGGGGATAAGTGACTTGCCCAAGGTCACAGGGTCAGTAAGTGTTAAGTGTCTGAGATGCCAGGGCCAGTGCTGCACTCGCTGCACCACCCAGCCGCCCCTGGATACACATTTTTTTTTTCCTGGAGTGGTTACAGTGATGTGTAGCACCAAAAGTTGGCATAGGTCTTATAAGCAAAACTAATCTAGTCAACAAACTTGTAAAACTCTCAAAAGAAGTGAACAACAGGTTTATGGCTATCCAATTGCCATTTGAAGTAAAGCACGATGGCACTAATAGCAGTGTATGTGTTCCTACTGTGATGAACCCTTGTGAGATGAAAGAAAAAAATTATGAAGACCTGGAGACCTTCATCATCAATATAGCAAAAGGCGGCAAGCTTGTAATTTTGGCTGACTTTAATGCCAGGGTAGGGATAGACTATCATACTTGGCAGGGAGTCCTTGGGAAGTATGGAGTCTGATATAGCAACAGCAACAATCACTACTGAAGGCTTGTACATCTCATGACCTCATCATCACCAACACCTTTTCCATTTCTCTAAACACAATAAAACTTTGTAGATGCACCCTCACTGCAAACATTTACATTTAATAGACTAAGTCATTGTAAGGGGAAGAGACAGACAGGAATAACAAAGGCAATGTGTGGTGCCGAGTGCTACACCAATCAGAGACTTATCATCTCTAATCTAAACATTTGCATTCAACAAAAAAGGCAATTCCAAAACAAGATGACTAGTAGAAGACTTGATGTCAACAGACTAGATTACTTCTCTAAAGGTGAATAGTTTATTGCTAACTTAGAAGGAAAGTTGAATCAATACATGATTAGCAACAGTGGAGCAGAAAAGGAGTGGGTAGCTTTCAGAGATTTGGTGTAAAGCACTGTGTTTGAGAACACTCATAGACATCAGGATTGGTTTTGTTGAAAATAGTGGGGAAATTCAGAAGCTACTAAAAGAAAAATGAGAACTCCTAAGGGCTTGCTAGCAAGATAGTTTATCTCTAAAAAGCAGCATTTAGGGGCAGCCAGGTGGCTCAGCAAGTAAGAACACTGGCCCCAGTGTTGGAATGACCTGGGGATCGAATCCGGGCTCAAATGCTTAGCACCACACCCAGAAATAACTGGCCGTGTAACCTTGAGCAAGTTACTTAACCCTGATTGCTTTAAAAAAAAAAAGCAGCCTTTAACTCCATTAAAAGCAAAGTGTGAACAAAGCTTAGAGAAATGCAAGACTTTTGGCTCAGTAAGAAGGAAGATGAAATTTAGTTTTGTGCTGATAGTAACAACCCAAAGAGCTTCTATGATGCCCTGAAGGTTGCTTATAGGTTAAATATCTACTCAATTGTGATGGAGTCACATTGACTAGTGATAAGGACATGATCCTAGAGATGGTTTGAACACTTTGACAGTGTTCTCAACAGACTGTTTTCAATTGATGCTAAAGCCATTGACCATATACCTCAGGTTGTCAGGTTATTGAAGTCAATCCCTCTCTAGCCAAACTTCCAACTGAAGAAGAGGTTTTGAAAGTCATAAGGCTACTCTTATGGTGCTGATTCTATTTCAGCTGAAATATACAAGGCAGGAAGTACACTACTCTTACAGAAGTTGATTGAAATCTTCTAGGTTCTATGGCAAGAGGAGGTTATCTCTCAGAAGTTCAAGGATGTTCCTGTTGTCCATCTCTATAAAGGAAAAGGAAATAGATTGTCCTATGACAGTCAATGGGGTGGGGAGAGGGTTCTATCTCTTAGTCATGCCTGGCAAGATGCTTCCCAGAATCCTCACTGATCCTTCATCTAGGAAATAGTAATCTACTTAAAAGCCAGTGTGACTTCAGAAAGGGCAGAGAGACAGTTGATATGGTGTTTACTGCCTGACAACTCCAGGAGATATGCCACAAGTGGAACAGGGGTCTGTGTACAACATTCATCAATCTGATCAAGGCCTTTGATACCATCAGTTGTGAGGCTTTGTGGAAGATCATGGCAAAATTCGGTTGCTCAGAGAAGTTCATAAGTATTGTATGCTATTTCCATGATGGCAGGCTTACATGGATAATGGATAATGAGTGAACAATGGATAATGCTCTCATACTTCCTCAGTCACAAATGGAGTAAAGCAGGACTATGTGCTTGATCCCATTTTTTTTTAATTTTAGACTCAAGGGCAAGAACACAAATACAGAATAGAGAAAAAAAGTAAAAACATACCATAAACTTAAATATTGGAAATTAAATAGAAAGCAAAGAGGAGACAGCATGCTGTTTGCATAGCAGAACATAAGAGAGGATTCAAAATATGTAAAAATAAATTTTCATTTCAAGAAAGCCTATATGAGAAATAACACATGTGTTGAGAATTGTCCATCTTTTCTCTGCTTCCTTGTAAATTTTCTATCGTTCTCTGCTGTGCACTTTTTTACTTTGTTCTTTTTTTCCCTCCCCACCACACTTGTAAGGCTAAAATAAAGTTTAGATATGTTTCTCTATAGCTATAGATACACACACACACACATATAGACATATATTTCCCAAACATATTCTATACCTGTTCTTTGTTTTTATGTTTATACATCTCTTGTTTCCTAACCCTCTTGCCTCCTCTACTTTATTTTTACCCACTACCTTGTCCTCTTATTACTTGCCTACCACCTTCCAAGGATCCCTTCCCTATTCTCCCTTTCCCACAAATTTAAATGCTCTTCTATACCCCCTTTTACCTATTACTTCATTCTCCCCTCTAAAGATCCCTACTTTGTTCTTGCCCTCCTCCCTATGCCCCTACAATTTTATTTCTTCTGAATTTAGAAGATTTTTACATTCTTCTAAATATATACATATATGTATGTATGTATTTATCCCTGTTAAACCCATTCCTGATAAAGTAGGATACTAGATACCGGCCTTCCCCCCGCCCCCCATCTAATTTCTCTGTATTGATTCTTCCTCTTGCACCTCATTTTATTAAATAATTACTCTTTTAGCTGTTTGTTTGTTTTTTTTTAAAGCAATTGGGGTTAAGTAACTTGCTCAAGGTTACAGGGCCAGTTATTTCTGGGTGTGGTGCTGAGTATCTGAGCCTGGATTTGATCCAGGTCGTCCCGACACTGGAGCCAGTGCTCTTACTCGCTGAGCCACCTGGCCGCCCCTAAGCAATTGGGGTTAAGTAACTTGCTCAAGGTTACACGGCCAGGTGTTTCTGGGTGGGTGCTAAGTGTCTGAGCCCAGGATTCGATCTCCAGGTCTTCTCAACACTGGAGTCAGTGCTCTTACTCACTGTGCTACCTGGCCACCCCTCTTTTAGCTGTTTCTTAATGGTTTTACTTTTAAAATTCATATCATACTTGGTTTACCCCAACCTTTCTTATGAACTACCCTATTATTAGTAAGAATATTAGATATACATTTTACATATATGAAAAGTAAATAGTCTATCCATATGAATCCTTTATAATCAGTCTTTGGTATGTGCTTTATATTTCTCTCAGTTCTTGTATGTTGAATCTTCTATTAAGTTCAGGATTTTTTTAAACAAAGTTTTGAAAGTCTGGGAATTTATCAACTGTTTATTTTTTTTCATTCAGGATAATACTTAACTTTGCAGGGTGCGATATTTTTTGGTCTGAGCCCCAGTATTTTTGGCTCTTTGATAAGTTGTGTTCCAAAACCTGCAGTCTTTTAATGTCTCTGCTGCTAGGTTTTATGTAATTCTAATTGTGGCACCATCATATTTAAATTATTTTATTCTTGATCTTTTTAATATTTTATCCTTGAGATGGGGGGGTTTGGAATTTGACTATAATATTCCTATGAGTTTTCCTCATAGGATCTCTTTTAAGTGGTGATCAATGAATGGGTTTTTTTGTATTTCTACTTTCCCCTCTTGTTCTAATGCTTCAGGACAATTCTATTTAATTATTTCTTGTATTATTGTATCAATATTCTTTTTTTGATTGCAACTTTCAGTTAATCCAATTATTTTTATATTTTCTCTTCTTGACCTATTTTCTAAATCTGTTGTTTTTCTTATATGTTGTTTCACTGTCTCTTCTGTTTTTTCATTATTCAATTTTGTTGAATTATTTCTTGATCTCTTATAATTTCACAGGCTTCAATTTGCCTAATTCTAATTTTCAAGTTGTCATTTTCTTCTTTAAGATTATTGATCTCCTTTTCTAATTGGTTGACTTTCCTTTCAGACCTTTCTTGTTTTTCTTGGATTATCCTTATTTATTTATTTATTTTAGTTTTTCACCATCTCTGGCATTTGAATTTTAAAGTCTTTTTTAAGATCTTCTATGAATTCTTTTTGAGCAGGTGACCATTTGATATTATTGTTTCAGGGTTTCTTTACTTCAGTATCCTCCTCTGAAGATGAACCCCAGTCATCTCTACTCCCATAATAACTTTCTGTGTTTGAATTCTTTCTCCTTTGCCTGTGCATTTTATTTTTGTGGTAATAGCTTAATATTTTTAATCACCTCTAGCCCTGGGGTATGGGAAATGGTGCCTGTTGCCTGAGATTTTCAGTTCTCCTCTCTAGCCTGGAGCCAAAGCCAAACCTCCAACCTCCTGTAAGTGTGTGCAGCCAGTGTCTTTCTGCCGCACTTCTTCTGTAATTACTGGGAGTATGCTGGTTCCTTCTCTCCCCTGCCATTATTCACAGCACAGTTGGGTCTGGCATTCCTTTACAGCACAGCTGGATCAGCAGAGGTTCCCTCAGTCTTCCCCAGGCTCAGACACCCAAGTCCCCTCACTATCCCAGGAGTAAATGTTCCTGTGGCTGGGGCCAAGGCAGCCTCTCACACTAACTAACCCCAGCACTTGCCTCTCATTGTTAACATGAAACCTAGCCTTTACTCTTCACAGAGACCAAATTTCATCCTAGAATTTTTCTTCTGATCTTCTCAAATGGTTCCAGGAAGGCCTGGGTTGTGCCCATATTCTTATTTATATCCACCCATGCTTTGTTCACCCTAAGGTGTTATTTGAACTCTTGTGGGGGTAAATCTTGAAAGCCTGGGATTTTCTGACCTACTCCACCATCTTCTCAGAATCCTCTCAAGTTCTCCTATGCTTTTTAGCATGTTGTTTTGAGCAATATTGTCAGATGTCTTTAATTAGAATGAAAAAAAAATTTAATTTCAAAAAGCTACAAGCCAAGATTAAAGTAAATGGAGAATTGCTGTGCAACTTTCTATTCACAGATGATTGTGCACTTAATACAGTCTTTAAGGCTGAGATGCAACAAATATGGATTGATCCTTGGTTACTGGTGCTAATTTTGACTAACAATGAACACCAAGAAAACAGCTTCTCTACTAGTTAGTACTATACCATCCATATGTGGAACCATTGGTTACAACAAATGGAGAAATTTTGAATGCTGTGGATAAGTTTAACTTACCATGACAGTTGTAGTAGCAACCACAACTAGCACACACTGTGGGCTGTTAGCACAGGTTCTTTTATCGGCTTTTCTAAAGGAAAAACAGCTTTAAAGGGATTAGAGATCTTACTTAAATCAAATAATACAAACAGATAAGTAGAAAGGAGTACATTCCAATAGACAGAGCTCCAACTGTCTAAACAAAGTAATAGATGCCTAATCACCAGACCAAAGAACCCCAACATCTGAGTTCACAAAAGGGAGGTGGTGGTGGGGTACAGCACTCCTCAATAATGACTACCCAGAGTATAGTCTGGCAAAATTACACAGAAATATTCTTCCCATGAGTGACTTCCAAAGTAAAATACCAACCTCTCAATATGTATAGTTTTTAACTAATAGGATCACAACCCACATGACTCAGTGCCTAATTGGCATAGTGGTAAAAGGTGTAAAAGTCTTCCTGCAAGCAAGCCTCCACCTAAACAAGCTTCCCTTTAGGAAAGTTCTTCCTCCAAGGCAATATAAATCTCCCTGAATATATATAGTTTTCACCTGATGGGCTCTGTGTGACTCAGGATATGTCCCAGCTGTGAATTGGGCCTGGGTTCAAAGCAGCAAGACATCCACAAAGTACCTGTTTACCTCTAGAACTGGGAACATGGCCCATGTTCAAAGGGAAAAAGGAACAGGTGGTCATATAGACCTATCAATGGACAGGGAAGATATTATATTCCTTTAACCCTACAACTGTATACTTTCCAGTAATGTATATACATTATATATAAATGATGAGGTTGACACACACATTGCCAGTACTAACTCAGTGTTTGGGAAGCTACAAAGGAAAGTGTAGGATAGAAGAGGTATTAGACTACCTAACAAACTAAAAGTCTATGGTGTCATTGTGCTGACCTCATTGTTCTATGCTTATGAAACCTGGAAAGTGTGCCAGCACCATGCTAAGAAACTGAGTCACTTCCATTTAATTGTCTTAGGAAGATTCTGAAGACACCTGGCAAGATAAGGTACTGAACACTAAGGTCCTTTCTCAAGCTGAACTGCCAAGCATTCAAACTGTACTGCAGAGAGTACAACTCCAATGGGCTGGCCATGTTGTTCAAATGCCAAATGAATGTATTTTTTGACTAGGTAAAAGAGTTCATTTTTTCCCATTTCTTATTTAGCTTTAGTCATTGAATGAGTGTTGACTCAGACAAAATGAGGTCTGGGAAAGACCTTAGCTTAAAAAAGTCAAGGTCTCCCATTACATACAGGACCAGGTCCAGTCATCCTGATCTGTTCCTTGCCACTGGATCCAGATGACTCCAGAGGAGAAAGTAAGGCTGGTGATTTTGCACAAGCCTCCCTCACTTAAATCCCATTCACTAGAATGTCATAGTATCACCTCACTGATGTCATGATTCTCTTTGAGAAATGAGGACAAAAAACAACAACCTATGCATATTTGACTAAAAGACTATTTTACAGAGAACTCACACAAGGCAAGAATTCACATGGAGGTCAGAAGAAGTGATACAAGAACACTGAGATCTCTCTGAAGAACTTTGAAATCAGTAGTGAGATATGTAAGACATTTGTCACAGTGGTTACCTAGCATTGTGTGCCTGCAACAAAGAAGTTGCTGTACTCCATGAGCAAAGCGGAATTGTAGTAACTCAAAAGAAACATGAAAGAATCATATTTAAAGACATTTCCCCTCTAATTGTTCAAGTGGATTTTTGTGCCCACTTGCAGTAGAGCCTTCTGAGAGAGTCATGGGAATATTTTACTTGATTGGACATGTATAAACTGTCAGATTGCTTACTGTCTCAGTGACGGGAAAGGGAGGAAGGGATACAATTTAGAGTTCAAAACTTTTTTTAAAATGTTTAAAAATTGTTTTAACATGTAATTGGTAAAAATTATATTAAAAAAGATAAAAGAAAACTTACAAGGAAGCAAAGAAAAGATGGACAATTCTCAACACATGTATTATTTCTCATAGAGGCTTTTTTAAAATGAAAATTTATTGTTACTTATTTTGAAAACTCTCTTATGTTCTTCTATGCACATGACATCTTTTATTTTCTTTCTTGGTATTTAAGTTTATGATATGTTTTTGTTTTTTTTCTCTATTGTGTATTTGTGTTCTGGTCCTTGAATCTAATATATATATATATATATTTAAAGATAGCATAGCATAGTAAATAGAAGCTGGCCTTGATGCCAAGATCTTGGTGTAAATCCTGCCTATAGGCCCATTAATATATTATTGGTGGAGCTGTGAAATAGTACGCCTATTTGGAAAAACAATTTGGAATTATGCAAATAAAGTTACTAAAATGTCAATATCTTTTGTATCTGAAACTCCAGTATTGGACTACTATTGAGGAAGCAATTAATAAAAAAAAATCTCCATATAATCCAAAATGTTTATACCATTATTTTTTTGTGATAGCTAAGTAGTTAAAACAAAGTAGATATCTATCAAGTGGGGAATGTCTATACAAATTGTAATAGGTGGGTATAATGGAATATTACTATTCTGTAAGAAATGACGCATGTGAGGAATATCAAGAAGTATAGGAAAATCTATATGAACTGATGCAGAGTGAAGTAAGCAGAACCAAGAAAACAATATACATAGTAACTAAAACATTGTAAATAGGGTAAAAAAAAAACTTCACACCAAAAACTCAAAAGTACATGTAAGAAAATTATAAATATTAATCAGGTCTTGAATGAAGAGATAGGAGAAGATACTTCCAGCTTACCTCTTTGTGTTGGTGGGAGATCCATAGTTGTTAAACATTGTACAAGTTTCCCAGATTTTTTAATGCATCAATCAGTTGTCCTTTTTTCCCCTCTAAAAAGTACTATTTGTCATATGTCATATTGACTATTTGTCAATACTTGAGATAGCTATGGTCATGTAAGAAATGAAATGTATCAAGAAAAAGAACCTGCCTTCACCATATACTGGATGTGTTACTCTGGCCACATAATGTATCCCCTAAGTATTTTTGAAAACTCTGACTATAATTTTGTTGCAAACGATATGTGATTCAGGGTTGGTTATTTAATCTCTCAGTGTTCTAGATAACTAAGACTATAAGTTGCAGAGAAGGTGTCAATATGCTTTGGGAAAGGCAACTTCCTCATTTTGGATTTCCTTATTGATAAAATCACAGGTTTATTCCCTATCCTGATGATGCTCATTATGATGATGAGATATATCATATCTAATTAAATAAATGTCATTGTTGAATAAGCATACATAATATGTTAAGCAATTCTTCATTATTTGATTTCTTTTCCACTTCAATGTTTGTTTTGTTTTGTTTTCTGAGTAAAATGAATTTTTTGAAAATGAGCAGGCAATATAAATTTCTATACTTGAAAAAAACATCCCAATTACGTGTTATATTATGTACTACATTTTACATATCACTATTTTCTTTCTATTAACAACCTCAACACATGGAGATTGTTACTAAATTCCTATGATATCAATTGGTCACTATCAGGAGGAAACTAAAATGATAGAAGGTACCATACAGACTATCAAAGCAACTTCATTTTCAATTTTGCTGATGAAATAATAGAAGTTGAGGGGCAGCTAGGTGGCGCAGTGAATAGAGCACTGGCCCTGGAGTCAGGAGGACTTGAGTTCAAATACCACCTCAGACACTTAACACAAAACTAGTAGTGTGACCTTGGGCAAGTCACTTAATCCCAATTGCCCTACCTTCCCCCCTCTAAAAAACAAAAGATAAGAAAGAAAGAAAGAAAGGAAGAAAGGAAGGAAGGAAGGAAGGAAGGAAGGAAGGAAGGAAGGAAGGAAGGAAGAAAGAAAGAAAGAAAGAAAGAAAGAAAGAAAGAAAGAAAGAAAGAAAGAAAGAAAGAAAGAAAGAAAGAAAGAAAGAAAGAAAGAAAGAAAGAAAAAAGAAAAGACAAAAGAAATAATAGAAGTTGTGAGAGCTTGAATGATTCATTTAATGATGGACATGCAGAGTTAGTGGCAGATAGGATTTAGGCTAAATCATCCCCCTTTTCAGGCCAGTGATATTTTGGGTTATCTCTAGATATAGTTCTTCTATTCATCTAAAATGCTACTTATAGGATTATAAATGTAGAGCTAGAAGGGGCCTTACAGGCCATCTAGTCCAATTCTCTCTATGCCTCATTTTTTTTACATGAAACCAGTCTTTGAATTGCTTCAAATTCAGAATGGAAAAATATGTTTGTTTCTTAATTTATGACACTTAAGAAGAAGTTATATTTTATTAGATAACAAAATTTGATAATGTATTCAACTTCTGAAAATTTGCTATATTACTTTCCTCTATTTATCCTATTCTTATGGGCATTGACCACAAGTCACATAGAGATAATACATATACACAGATCTAAAGAAGGAAAAGTAGAAGACAAAAAGTTTGGAATTTTAATAACCATTAAAGTGTCTGTAACTATACAAAGATATTATGGTGAAGAGGATTGTACAGTGGAGGCATTTTGCAAATGTACTGCCTATCTCTACTCTCCCATGCTTGTAGAAGTGTTCAGAGCAAATAGGAACCCTAAGCTGATGTCCCACCGTGGAGTTAGAAGTAAGTCAATCAACAAGCATTAATCAAGCACTGACTATGTGCCAAGTACTGTGTTAAGGACAGGACACACAAAGACAAAAGAAGAGTCCTTCAAGTGCTTACAGTTCTATTAAAAGGTACTTTATGGGCAAAGACAGTCAGAACTAATAGCAAAACCTATGACCCTATTAGAAGTACCTATGGCAATACTGCCACTAACTTTCAAAACTGTCTCCTGCAACCTTCATAATCCCCAAAAAGTCAGACCAGAAAGGTCACAGGGTATGAAAATATATGATTGCAAGTACTGATAGACCCTTCTCCAAAGTTTCTTCCTTCTTTACCCAGTCATTGCCATCATTTGGGAAGAAGGGGCTGAGAAAAACAGCACATGTAGTTGTAGACTGGTCAGTTGTCATTTTTCATATTTGTAAGTCTCTAGTGACAAGGATTTTTGTCATTTAAGTACTTAATTATGATTGGACGAAATTGAAGAACAGTCTTATCTATTAGCAGAAGGAGCAAGTTTGTTGCAATAAAGTTCTTTCATGACACTTGGCCAGTATTCTAGCTTTGATTCTTCATGTGACAGAGGATATTTAAATACCACAGTACCCTCAGAGGATTAGTTTAACTCAGATGAAGAGCACAGTTTATTATACTATGATACAAATCTCTTATTCTAGAAGTCTGGATATTTACTCAGTAACAGAGAGAAGAATGAAAGACAAGCCCTTTACTTATCACCTAAGAAATAATAGACCAAGTAAACATTTTAAGGGGCTTTAAAAAGAAAGAAAAGATTGACTATCACCTATTCATTCATTACATTTATTGGATGTTCTTGTCACTACAATAGCCCACTTACAAATATAGCTGAAGACAAGAGATTTAACATTTAGAGACTTTGTTATAAACCATTCCAAACAACTTTAATCTAAGTATGTCAGAGTGGACTGCCACTGATATTCCTGATTACTTGGAATAAGGTTTTGCAAAGCAGATAATGAGGCAATAAGGCCACTTTTTGTATTTGTGGAATCCAGAAAAGGCTTTTAACAAAGAATACATTAGGAATAATAGCTATGATTTTTTTGTTTGATTTTTTTAATTTTAGAGGATTATGAAGAAATACGTTAAGTGCACCTTAGATCAAAATTTAAAGCAAAGCAAAGGTGAGCTTATCACAGTTTCTGAAGCACACATTGTGCAGACTGGATGTTTGTTCAAGCAGACCAACAGTGACTTATGTAAGATAAAAAAGAAAGAAAGAAAACTTAAAGAGTTGTTGTTACACCAAGAAAGACTATTCAATTGTCCATATGCTTAAGCTATTTTAACATATATGTGTTAAACCATTTTCATAGCACTAGCAGCCATCTCCTTATTTTGTTTTTATTCTTCCTTGGGTTCAATCATGATGTCTACCATTTTTGTACCATTTGAAAAATGCCTCTGTTTTCCTAGGAGCAATTTTGGATGGTAGGCTTTAAAAGGATACAATTCATTTTTTATAGTATCTTCCTAATTTGGATTAATTTAGGGATTGCTGGCAAAGCCCATCTCTATTTATATAAGAAACAAATTTAAAATAGATGTTCTATAGACTTAACAAACTTGAAGTATTTAAATTTGTGATCAAGGCATCATAGAGGCAGAGAAGGGATGGGTATATTTCAGAGCTGTGAAGATCAAACGAAATATTTGTAAGGCACTAGTACAATGCTTTTAAGATACTAGTTGCTATATAAATTCTTGCTATGATTAGAGAGTTGCCTAGAGCATTGAGAGCTTCTGTGCCTTGCCCGGAATTGACTTACTACCTGGTATGAGCTAAGATGAATAGAAATCATTTTTTTAAAAATATGCCAAATAAAAGAATAAGGTGTATCAAAGGCATATTTTATTTAATAATTCTAAAAGTTGGTTCAATGAAGCATTGGGAATACAAAAGTACTGGTCTTGGAGTCAGATTCATCTGAATTCTGCTTCTTAGACTCAATAGTCATGTGACCTTGGTTTCCTCATTTATAAAATTAAAAGGTTGGGTTAGATCACTAACATTTTTTTCCCAGCTATATCATAGAATTGGAGAATTGGAAAAGACTTCTAAAGAAGGGGGATATCTAACCTCTTTAGACAATCTGTTTGCACTTTTGGAAAGATATCATTATTAGGAAACTTTCCCTGAAATCAAACCTAAATTTGCCTTTTTATGATGTATGATCTTTTCTCTACTTCATAACCTTTCAAATACTTGAAGAGAGATATCATGTCCACCATCAGAAGATTCTCCTGTGGGCTAAACTTTCCCAGTTCTTTTAACCTGTCCTTATAGGACATAGATTAAAGGACCTTCACTGATTTTCTCTTGATACTCTGCAGCTTATCAATCTCTCTCTCTCTCTCTCTCTCTCTCTCTCTCTCTCTCTCTCTCTC